>NC_056732.1:728077229-728284729 GCF_019279795.1 Protopterus annectens
TTTCCTTGGTCCTAAAAAAATTTGACACCTTGTCCTCATGTGCAAAAATGGGGAAAAAAGGGATGTAGATGGATGGTTAATCTCTTCTGTCCTCATCATTCTGTCAGAGCAATGCATTGCAGCAGACAAGCTGAGCAGGACAAGCCTTCACAAATGGGAGCTACACCGGGGTCTTCCACACATTTTGGATCAAATTTTGGAACACTTGCAACAGATAGCTTCTTTCAAAGCAGCAAGTTTAAGTTCTGCTTCTGGATTCTTTGCAAGCAGGCCTGTGTTCTTGTATTATTTTTCACTCTTTACATTGATCCAGAAGGGCTCTGCTAAAACAGTGTTGGTGACTACCTTTTGACCCAGGCAAATGTGCTTCTCCTTTCTTTTGAAAATAGCAAAGGGCAGCTACCACAAGCTTTCCTACTGACTGGATTTACTCATAAAAGACAGGAGCTGTTTGATGCAACTTATCTTAATAAAAAAAAAAAAAAAAAGCTCTTCAATTGACTGCTTAGATAAGTCTTGATGCCTTTTTAGATGCCTTTTTTCTGAGGACATGCAGCAGGTAATAAAGGAGGTCAAAATGCTACTAGAAAATCATTTATGTGTAAAGGGAAAACTGTATCTAGTTGGTGCCAGTCTGAGGACCGGGACCCTCTTCAGGCCTGGCTGCCTCTGGTTGTTGATTATTTCTGTGTTACACTTTTTTTGAATTATCACTTAAAATATAGGCAGACATCCATTAACAGAAACCATATTAACATTTTTTTTCATTTACATACCTTATACATTACACACATGTTTTCTTTAACATCTGGCATTCTGTCCTTGGAGGTTTTTTATTCTTCTCTCAAGATTCCCTTGTTAACCATTTCTGCACTTGGATCCATCCCCCTTTCCACCTTTCTAACCATCCTTAAGTTAAATAGTGGATGTTGCATTTTGGTCTACCTATAAAGTAGGTGGCTCCTGCTTGATATCTTAAGTTTGAGCTTGAAAGCTTGCACGTTTTCCATCTGAACCAGTTAATAAGTCTGAATTGAGGTTTTTAATATAGACAACTGCTTTACTCATTGCTGTGACTTCTGAGTTTATAAGCTCTTATGGTTAGTGAACCCTACCTCATTTTTCTCAAGGACAGAGTTTCTTTGAGAACTAACCCTTTTATGTCTAAAGTATTTTCAAGTTGTACCTTAAGCCAGACTAATATCTCCCTCTTTTCTTCCCTGCACTAAAAACAAGAGAGAAAAATATTCTTCATACTTTGCATGTCCCACAGCTTGGGCATTGCCCAGACAAGACTCAAGCCTTCAGGAAAGTTAATCTGCTCCTATGAAGGCAATAGGAAAGGGCCACCAGTGTTAAAGCAGACTATTTCCAGATGGCTGTCTGTCTCATGCTATTGCCTTTTGTTATACTTGCATTAGTAATTCACTTGCAGACAAGGTTTGGGTTCATTCCACAAAGTCTTTGGCTTTTTTTGCCGATTTCTAGAAAAGTGTAGACTTTCGAATAATTCTAGAGGCAGCAACTTGTGTACATACTTTTACAAAACACTACAAACTGGATTCGTTTTTCTGGTCCACAACAGACTTTGCTAGGACCATTCTTCAGGGGCTCCTGGATTCTTAATTTATTTTTTTTCTCATTCCTAATTGGTTTCTAAGCTATGGTAATTAAGCTAATGGAAAAATAAAATGATGACTGTTCTATAGTTTAAGTAAACTTATCATAATAGTAGATGTTCTTCCATTTCACTGTTGCAGTATTCATTACAATAGGGATCCCCTGCCAAGGGTGGCCCAATGTCCTGCCAGTATACCAAAGCCTATTGGTCGCTTTAAGGTATGCAGTTCATCACACACATGCTCTTCGCATAGCATAGGGGATAAAGGTGACATATGAACATACCAAACTCAGAACTTCACTGCCAGTCTGAACGTCCTATATTGATCATCTGTCTGAACACCTCTTTCGTTGCTGGTTTGCAAAGCAATTGCAGATAAGTTCCCCATTGGGGTTTATTGTGTCTTGTCTTTGTATTTTTTTATTGCTTGTGGGATTTCTTGTCATCCAAGAAGGGTAAATGGCAGTGTGGGAGACAGATTCCCCATAAAGACTGTCACGAGCAGTGCTTGTTTTGCCTCTGTGCTTCCCACAACCATCCGTCTGTCGGGCCGTTTGTTCCCATGACTCTTCATAGTAGTCTTTCTTCTTTGGCTTTGTATCTTGAGAGTCAGTGTCTTAAGCTCTTGGCTAAAGACACAATGGAAGGAACTTCCCACTCTGAGGGGCAGCCATCCATGAAGAAGCCCAAGAAATCTAGGCCAGATTCTTCTGCTGTACAGCCTCCAACAGCCACTCTCCCAAGGTGAGTGAAAGCCTTGATATTCACTTGGCTCCATCGTATTCTTCGGCTGGGACCAGTTTGGAGGCCAGCAGGGATCCGACCTTAGGCATGTCCTTGAAGGCCTTGCAGACGTACGCATCAGATGTTCAGGGGGAACCACTGCTAATTATTTCCAAGGGGCCTAGGAGTGTTCCTCAAATTTTAGTCTTAGAACTAGTTTCTATTACAATAATGAAATGCCTTCCAGGTTTGAAGCCATCTACATTTTATAAGGCAGACGTCCCCTTAAAGAAAAAACAGAAAACTAAACACATTACTCCCACAGAGTGAATGGCAAAATTTAATTCCGAGGTTGTTTTAATGCTTTGAGGGCTTTAAAACCTCCTGAGGGAGCATCTGTCCCAGCTCAAGCTCCTCTTTGGTCCTCTATTCCCCTTTAAAAGATCCGGGGAACAGGATTCCTCTGAGGAGGAGGAGGCAGATTCAGTTGAGGAAGCCGTTGCTTACTCCTCTCTGATTCCCTCTCGTTTAGAATATGATTCTGAGGAAGAGGAATCTACTAGTCCTGATACTTACTTTGAAGAAATTTCTTTTGGGGATACAATCTCTAGATTGATGGACTTTTTTTTAATGAGATAGTGCTCCGCTTTCTGAATTAAAGGAAATGTATTATGAGCTCCTACAGATGGATTCTCCCAGAATTTCTGTTTTGACTATCTTGTTGGATGCCTTTTCTAATGCTTCTAAGGCTCCTGACTCCCAGCCCCCTGCCCCCAAGAAACCTGATAGGACACTTGTAAAGAAATTAGGGTGCATGAGGACTGTAAATTTCTTTACAAGTGCCCTTCTGCTGATCCCTCAGTGGTGTCTGTGACTCCTGACAAGTCATCTCAGTTTCTACAGTCTTCTACGTTACTTCTATTAAAGATAGCAAAACCATGGAAAGGTTAGGGAAAAAGGTTTATACCTGTACTACTTTAGCTTTTCGGATTGTCAGTTGTCAAATCTATACGTCTGGGTACATATTGGTTCTTCATTCCCAGGCCTGTCAGGTAATTTCTGATCTTCCAGACTCTGAAGGAAAGAAAGTTCTTTCCCTGTTAGGGACTTCCTACCCGGTGGCTCATCATTCCATAAAGTGTAGTTATGATGCAGCAGATGCTTCCCCTAGGAATACTGCTTTTGGGTCTGTGATGAGATATTTTTGATTTCAGCTTCAACCTTTGCCGATGATATTAAGGCCAAGTTGATGGATGCTCATCTGTATATTAAACACTTTTGGTGAAGCTGCTGGTACTTTCTGTCCAGGATAAGAGCAAGGCTTTCCAGGAACTTAAACATGTTTTTTGTTTCTCCTGTACCAAAGTTTCAGAGAAATGACCCCAATAGGCTAGCCTTTGTTCGTAGGCAATCTCACTGTCCCCCCAAGGGCAGGAAAGTTAGGACGTGGGCTCCTTCTGCTAAAGCTACTCAGATGTCTGTGCCCCAGAAGTCTCCTTTTTTAGATAAACCAGGTGCTGTCTGAGTATCGTATTCTTCCCAGGCACATTCCTCAGTCTCTTTGCCTTCCTCTAGCTCTTACCTTTGGTTAAAGATTACCAAGAACTCCTGGATCCTGTCCATTATCCACCAAGGGTATTTCATGGTCTGGAAATCTCTTCCCCTCTTTTGAGAATTCCTCAGCCCCCCCCCCCCCCTCAGGAACAGCTGTCCTTCTTTCCAAGGGTGCTTTGGGATATCTTGATCCGGGTACTCTTCAGTAAGTTCAAGTTTCCTAAATGGTTAGGGGATTTTACTCCAGAATGGTCCTAGTACCCAGGAAAGGGGGTACTTGGAGAAAAACTTTAGACCTGTCTCATCTAAATACATTTCTGAAGGTCCCCTCTTTTTGAATGTTGTCCCTTCAGACTTTGTTTCCTCATGTTGTCTCTGGATCTCAAGGGTGCTTATATCCATATCTCAATTCATCCACTTTTCAGGAAGTTTTTGTGTTTCTCTGTTACTTCCTAGCATTTTCAGTTCTCTGCTTTGTCCTTTACCCTTGGGGCAGCTTTAAGGCCATTTACAAAATGCCTCGCTCCTATGATTGCTTTTTGCAGGCTACGGGGGATCAGAGTCTTTCCCTACTCTACCTACTACAACCTCCTGTTTCAGGCATCCTCTCCAGAGACCTTATTGAAAAATCTCCATTTTTGCCATTTCCTTTTTGCAAAGCCTGGGGTTCACTACAAATTTCAAAAAGTCCTTTCTGACTTCTCTGTATCATGTCTTTCTGGGGTGCAGGATCCAGACTGTGCCCTATGCTGGCATCCCTGTCTCCTCCCAAGGCGCTAACTCTCATTTCCTTTTTTTTTTCAGTCTCTCCTTCTGGCTTCACTAACAACCAGGGAATTTGAGAACTCTGGGGTTCATGGACTCCACTATTCCTATGCTTCCTTTGGCCAAACACCACATGAGAAAGTTTCAGTGTTTTTTTGAAGTCGGTCTGACTTCAACGTGCTCTTTCCCTCGACTTTGTAGTTCCTCTTCTGCCTGGTCTCAAGAAGGAAATTTATTGGTGGATTTGGCAGTTGACTGTCAGCCCAGGGCTCCCTTTTCATCCACCTCTTTCATAGGTTCATAGATTAGTACTAAGCTAACTGCCCTTGCGAGCCATTTTAAGCCTAGCCAATTATCCCTTGTGAGACTCGAACCCTACACCTTGTGTTTGTAAGGCAAACACCTTAACCATTAGGCCATCCTCCTAATCAGGAGCTGTTCACAGAAGCTTCAGACTTGGGATGGGGAGCAGTATTTGGCTCCCTAAAGGTGCAGGGTGTCTGGGTGCCTCATTAACAAGAATAAATCACTGTCAAAGAAATGAGAGCTCTTCTGGCTCTTCAGGTTTTCCATCCTCTCTTCTCCCCAGGATCTCTCAAGGTGTTTACAGCGAATATTGCAGTGATGTGTTATGTAAACAAAAAGGGGGGAGGGGCAAGGTCCTATTTTCTTTGCTGGTTGACGCACTGTGTTGGAATTTACTATCCTTACTATCCAGTACCAACGGACTCTTCAGGCAATTTACAGTCCCTTGGGTCAAAACATTGTGGCAGATTCTCTGAGCAACTTACTATCCTTACTCTCCAGTACCAACTGACTCTTCAGGCAATTTACAGTCCCTTGGGTCAAAACATTGTGGCAGATTCTCTGAGCAGGTTCATAACTATCAGCATTCTAGAAGAAGGACTTGCACAACCCAATGATTGGTGCCAAAGTCATGGTCTTAAACTCCAATGCAAAAAATACATAATCATACCCTTTGGCAAAGGCGTTGTCCCGCAAGTTACCATATTAATAACGCTCTAAGCTCTAAATCAATGGTGAGAGATTTCGGCACAGAAGTTGACAGCAACCTTACTTTTGATCACCATGTCTCCTGAATGATGAGGAAGGATGCCAACATTGCTCACCTCATAAGCAAGGACATAGCTTCCAGAAATAAAATGAGGTGAATTACCTTCCCCATGCTCTTTTCTCATCATGCCAATAAGAGAGTACAATGCTTCCTGTGGTATGTACCTAAACAGGTACCTACAACAACTGGAGAGACCTCAAGGGTGCCTCAAAGAAAATTCAGGGTGTTCAGCACATTTCTTTTGTGGACAGACTGAAATCACTGTTAATATACTCTGTATTGTATAGACTACTCAGAGATGATCTGTGCTTTGCATGCTGAGCATCCTCTGATCCTGCCTTAATGGAAATGCTGCACATTTTTAAGTTAAATGGTACACTATTCACTTTAAGGACCTTAATCTAGCATGTGACATCAACAGGACTTGCTGGAGAGACCGATGCATCTTCCAGAAGTTGCCTCCCCTCTGGAATAAACTTCCACTACAGGTTAAACAGAGCCCCCCCCATTAACCCTTTTTAGGTGCAACTTGGACAATTGGATGGGAAACTGCAAATTCACTCCAGGGTTTTCATCTTTGTCCCTCTTGGATAGGGGCAGTCAGTGCTGATTTAGATCTGCTTATAACATAGACCATATCTCTAGACCTTTAAGGGAACAAGGGTTGAACTTTCCTAGGCTTGTAAGGCTCCTACGGCCATTAGCCTAGTAACCTCCTATGGACTTAAGCCCACAAATGGATGCTTCATAGGGATGTGTTCCTAGACTTTATCCACCAGTGGGTACTCCTCAAATAGATCTTTTTGCCTCCCTTCTGAACAGACAACTTCCTTTGTTTTGTGCCAGAGTCCCTGGTCCTCTGGTTTTGAAGGTGGATTTCCATCTTTTCTGGACAGGGATGTTTCTTTATGCCTTCTCTCCCCATTCCTCTCATTCCAAAACTCCTGTTCAGAATTCAACAGGATGCTTCCAAAATCTTGCTGGTGACTGTGTTTTGGCCGAGACAGCATTGGTTCCCTCCTCTTCTGCATTTAGAATTAAAACACAATTGGCGTAACAATGACGAAACAAGTTCCAAACAGTAAGCATGCCAAAAACAGACTCAACTGAAGGAAACGCACTTTCTCAAATGTGTGTGACTCCACGATTTTTTATTATACAAAAGATTTAGCGCTTTCATCCACTGATAATAAGTGGACTTCATCAGAATAACAACCGTCATTTACACATCCCTTATATAAACCAAATTGGCACCAAAAATCTACTGTAAAATTACTTTAGTATTAAAGAAATATGCATCAGTAAATTAAAAACTTCGTAATAACATTTGCACATACATAAAATATATGAAACGTCTATATGAAAGACGTAATAAATGAAAAAAAAACTTTTTTTACTATTTTATTACATTTTATCGCATTTGTAAAATAGGTTTGATAGTTATGTAATCATTGAGACCAGGAAGGTTTAAAGCATCAGTAAGCAATTGCCATTTGGTCTCCTTATACCCTAATAATGTCTTAAAATTTCCTCCTCTTGGACCTATTTTGATCTGCTCGAGAATGGCAAATTTAAATGTATGATCATCCCCTTTTGCCTCAATATGCCTAAACAATGCATTTGTCTTGTCTTTCTTTGTGATGTTATATAGATGGTCATAAATCCTGTTCCTCAGGGATCTCTCCGTTTTCCCAGTGTAATAACATGGGCAGACCATACATTTGGCCATATAAACACCACATTTGGAATTAGTTCCCATATGCAAAAGTGACCCTAGTGTTGATAACATTTTCTAACACTGCCCTTCATCCTCTAAAATAGCAGGACATTGTCTGCAACTCCCACACTTCCTAGTGTGTCTATTGTTGTACTTGATACCAGCCCTATTGTGTTCCATTACCCTCTTTAGATTACTACCCATTTTGTATACAAAAGAAGGTGCTGATCCAAATTTCGCTATCCGCCATCAGTATATTCCAATTTTCACCATAATTTGTTTAACCCTGTTCACATATGGTGAATATTCCAAGACACAAGCTCTGTTATAGTTCATATCATCCTTTCTCCCTTCCATAGGAATAGTTTTCACTAAAGGTTTTCCTAATATGGGGGGGGGGGGTATTTCCTTCCCCATTCACTTTTAAAACGTACCTTTTCACATCTTCTGATACTGAAATGGGGTATCCTCTCACCTTGAAAAAATTCTCAATAGTATCCATTTCCCCAATCATATCATCATATTGGGAAGTCATCCGGGCAACTCGTATGCATTGTTCCTTAAAAATGTTTCTCATAAGTTTCCTAGGATGATTACTACTATATTCAATGTGACTATTTGAGACTGTGTCTTTTCTGTATATTTTGGACTTGAATCCAGAGGTCGTATTGGAAATATACGTATCCAAAAACGTTATGCCACTGGTATTACATGTATATGTAAATTGTAAAAATGTGGTAGTATTATTGATGTAGGTCATGAATTCCTCAAATATTGTACGATCCTTCCCACAAGATAAAAATATCATCCAAAAATCTCGAGTAGTGTCTAATGTGCTTCTAAAATCTACTCTGAACACACATATTGAGTTTCCCAGTCTAGCATAACCAGGTTGGCAAACATGGGGGCACATGCTGGCCCCCATTGCCACATCCGTGGTCGGCCTGTAATACTCAACCTCAAAGTAGATAAAGTTGTTGTCAAGCACAATGGACATCAAATCCAATATAAGGGAAACAATATCCCAGTTTAAGTTGGTGTGTTGCCTAATACTGTTACAAAACCCTTCCAAGCCTGCTTCCTTAGGGATGCATGAAAAAAGGTCAATAACATCAATGGTGATGTAATACAATCCTTGCTTCCCAATTTTAGGAGTAAGGCTACCAAGAAAGGCCCATGAATCTTTAACCATATGAGGGATAGTACCATAGATATGTTTAAGCCAATGATCAGTAGCCACACCTATGGGGAATGTTTTAGAACAACTCCCTGAATTGATGGAACGAAAGGGTGGGTTAGTGATATTCTTATGTATTTTCGGTATGCCCATTACAGTGGCCAACACAGGCTTGTTCTACTTTTAAAAACTTGTATACCTCATTTGTTAATGCGGTTGTCAATCAAAAATTCCTCAATGTACATGTCAATACGCCTATATGCAACCTGTATCTTGTTAACAGAAACTTTTTCATAGTTACCCGAGGTCTGTAAGATCTCAAATTTTTTCTACGTATTCTGAATTGTCATATAGCACCACCCCTCCACCCTTGTCAGGTTTCATAATTCTGATGTTATAATCTTCCTTAAGTTGTCCCACAATCTCTGCCTCTTCACATGATAAATTGTACTTCCTGTTCATATGTTTTATATTATTCTGCATGCTGTAAATGTCCTTCATAACCATTCTCTCATATACTGCAACACTAGGGTGTGTCATAGGAACATATGTTAAGATGTCATTTTCTATATGTCTGTGGTTATTTTGATACTGAATAGCTAAATTTACTTTTTTCAAATATAATTTAATCTCTTCCAAACAATATACAATATGAAAACCAGTGTTAGGGATAAATTTCATTCCCCTAGCAAATAATTGAAAATGTTCCTTTTTCAAAATGAATTCTGTATAATTGTACGTTTTAAAATTGTCTAAACTACTAACCATTCCATCATGTACTAAAATGTGCTGAATGTTCTTATCCTTGTCCATTAATGTCACCAGTGGCCGTCCCCCCATTAGTGATGCATCTGTTCCTTTTGCCCCCAATATGATCTCTCCTGCTTCCATTTCCAATCTTTCATCCAATTCTTGTGTTTCTGCTTCCACCCCCCCAAAAAAATTTTGATTATTCTTGCTACATTGATTATAGTTGATCTCCATTGTGTCCCTACCATAGTCTCCGTCTCTAATCATATTACCTTTAAAACCATTGTTTTCCTTCCTCAGTTTCCACGGATAAGTAGTGTCTTTCTTAAAATACTCAACGTCTCTCGTAATTTTCCCACCCTTCTTATTGTATATAATGTGTGCCTTTTTCTCTGCAACTTCATACTGCTTAATATACAGTTTCTCCCATTGACCATACAATAAATAATTCGTAATAATATTGTTTAACCTTCAACCTCATTCATTGTTATACATAATCGTTCACCATTTTTCTTAATTAAGTTTCATAACATCGAAGCCAAATTGGTTAAACAACTGATTAAACTCCCTACATACTATTTAATTCATGTCAATACCCATAGGATTTTTAAAAAAATCTTAAACCCATAGGTACTATTTTCAAACTGACATTGATTTAAGTAAGCATTGTCATTTTTCAAACCCTTAATTATACTCCATTTTTTTTGCCAAAAAGGTAAATTGAATCTTTTAGTGAACTATTAACAATATCAGTCTCATCCACATTATTAGCTGTTTAGAGTTCTTAAAGATCATATTCATGGTTAAAAATGCATTCAATTTAGTGTTATTCTGCCCATTTACTGTTAAGTTAATGCCATTAGCTCTAGGACTAGAGCTTTGCCTTACAGTACCTTTCGTAGCTCCAGGTGCATCCGCTGCACTAGTGGAGCATGTTTTAAAGGATGGTACCTCATTTCAGTTTAGTCCCAGTCTGCTTACTTTCATCCTCCAGATTGTACAACGAAAAGTTGAACGTAAAGTCCTTCTCCATGAGTCTGCTGTTACCCTCCACATGGACTTGTAAATCCAAACTTTGAGTATCAGTCGGCCTGCAACAGGGTTCTCCCTGCCCATTTGGTATCTCAAAGGAAGCCTGACTTCCTACTCTTGACCCTGCCGTTCTGGACGTTGTATGTACACAAAGTTCTGCTCTTCCTGGTTGCGTAAACAGTTCCAATAACTTTTGGTACCAATTTGGTTTATATAAGGGATGTGTAATGACTGTTGTTCTGATGAAATACACATATATCAGTGGATGAAGGCACTAAATCTTTTGTTAAATAAAGGATTGTAGAGTCCTACAAAGTGTGTTTCCTTCAGCCGAGTCTGTTTTTTGGTGTGCTCACTGTTTGGAACAACTACTGCATTTAACCAAGGGCAATCATCACAAGTTACCTCACAGGGTGGACCCACTCACACGTCAAGGGATCTCTCATCAAACCCTACTTGTCCACTCTTCAGCTGACACTGGGTGATGGGAATTTGATTCCACATAGAACTCTTTTTCTGAGGATATGCTTAACGTCCTGCAGGAGGCCAGGAAACCTAACAATAGGAAATCCTATGGTTTTCTGTTTGGTGTCTTCCTCGTAATATGGATCCACTTTCTGTGGATGTTCCTTTGGCTCTTTCTTATCTGTGTGAACTGCTTAATGCTGGATTGGTGTATTCTTCTGTTAAGGCCCACTTATCAGCCATCTCTGCTTGTTTGTCTTGATCACCTCCTTTAGCGTCTAGATTTAAAGCTAAACAAGTTCTTAAAGGTGTCCTACATATTAAGCCTCACAGGAAAAGGATGCCACAGTTCATAAAACACCACCAATTTATTTGTAAGTGCTTTCGTACAGCCCAATTTACTGCACTTCCTCAGACAAAAAATTCCCTCCAAAATCCTTCTTAAATAGCATGCTATATCAATTACATCACTCTATTAACTATTTATTTAAAAATATTTAAAGAAACCAACTTTTTATTAAAAACTTTTAAACCGGTAACTAACTTGACATCAATAAAAATACCAACAAGAATATATGTAATTAAACTAAAATGTTATTACTAACATATTAATGAAATTTAAACATTTCATATTGAATTGAAAATTAAAAATGTTTATTTCTTCTTTCCTAGGCTTTTAATTTTAATAAACATTTAATAAAATTAATGGAATGTTCAGATGTGGCCATTGCCATTATTGTGAACACATTTTAGTAGGCAATTCTTTTAACATCAAGGACACTTTGTATAAAGTTATAGGTAAATATACCTGTGAATCCAAAGGCGTAACATACCTTGCTTTATGTCAGTTTTGCCTAGGGTTCTATATAGGGAAAACTGAGAGAAAGTTAAATAGAATCTATGAACATTTTTATAGTATTGGTAAGAGTAACTTAAATAATGCCTTGGCAAAACATGTCAAAGATAATCCAACACATATTTTCACATTTGTAGTTATAGAACAAGTGAAGAAGAATGTTCGGGGTGGACCATGGCATCTGAAATTAGAAGAAAGAGAGTTGTTATGGCAACTTCGTACTAGTGCCAGTATCTTTCCAGGGCTTAAAGAATATTGCTCTATTAAATGTTTATTAAAATTAAAAGCCTTGGAAAGATGAAATAAACATTTTTAGTTTTCAATTCAATATGAAATATGTTTAAATTTCATTAATATGTTAGTAATATATTTTAGTTTAATTACATATATTCTTGGTATTTTTATTGATGTCAAGTAAGTTACTGGTTTAAAAGTTTTTTATAAAAACTTGGTTTCTTTAAATATTTTTAAATAGTTAATTGAGTGATGTAATTGATGTAATTTGCTATTTAAGAAGGATTTTGGAAGGAATTTTTTGTCTGAGGAAGTGCAGTAAATTGGGCTGTACGAAAGCGCTTACAATAAATTGGTGGTGTTTTTACGAACTGTGACATCCTTTTCTTTTATTCAGCAGTTGGTTACTTTTCTTCAAGCCTCACAGGAAGCCAGTTCCTACACCTTGGGATCTCAGTTTTGTTTTGGAAAAATTGACCCAAGCTCCATTTGAGCCTGTAGCTTCAGCTTCCTTGTAACATTGCTTGTGGAAGTCTACTTTTGTTGGCCCTTATTTCTGCCAGACAAGTGCCTGAGCTTCAAGCCCTTATGGCTTGTCCTCCTTTTTTGCCTTTTCATATGGAAAGGGTGTCCCTTTGTATTAATTCTTTTTATGCCCAAGATGGTAAATGAGTTGTCCTTTAATCAGTCTTGTCATTTGCCCACTTTTTTTCCCTTCTCTGCAATATGCTAGTAAGACGGTCCTGTATACGTTGGATGTGCATAGACAACTCGGAAGAGTTGAACAGTGCACTCTGCTGACAGAAAGCTGACCAAGTAAAGCATGTTGCGACACTTTGATCTAAACACGGTGCCGAAATATCTAGATGAAGGCATTCTTTCTATTGTTTTAACCAAGAGTTAAATTGCTAGATTTAAACATGCAAATGTATTTTTATTGCTCTGCTTCCTGACTAGCTGCAAGATAACAAAAGGAGAAGCTAAGAATGTAAATGTAGTTTTTTAGCCTGGGAACCCAGGGAAGTGTGAAGAATGATGTAATGTGAACCAGGAAGGTGATTTTAAAAATTGATAGAATCAGAGAGCATTTTTGTCTTGACCATCCAACTCCTCAGCGTTCTGCCTTGCTCTATATGTAAGTTTATCTTAGACTTGTGTTTTCTCTTAGAAATAGCTAGAAACTAGAAAGATTAGACTGTGTTTTTCTGTGATGTCAGAACTGTACTGCAGAATTATTTTAAGTAGTTCTCTGTGATCTCTGAACTCTTGACTAGCACTGTGTAGTAAAAAGTATTGTCTTGTGTTTTGACTATTTGTTATTAAATATTTTTAAACCCTTTTAACTGTGGCTGTTTTGTGTAGAGATAATTTAAGCTCTAGAGTACATTGCATATATATATATATATATATATATATATATATATAGATAGATATAGTGATCCTGTACCAAGTCGCTCTAATAAGCCTTGACTGTTTATTCACACTTACAGTTGTATAATAATATTGCACAGTAATAATTTGACACCCTTTTAAGGGCCTTTGAGTAGCTGATAATTATTAGCAGGGTGGTGGCAGTGATTTGTACCGTATAGTCTGGGTAAAAGGGGCGCAGCTGGAGAACCTGTGCCAGCCTTCCCCAGGAGTGTCTGTGTGGTTGTATAAACTCTGTGTCAGCTACTTGGGCAGGGACATGAAGCACTGGTTGGACAGAGAAGGTGCTGAAGGTTTTAGATTGCCCACTATGCTGAGATCTGGACCCTATAGCTGTGCCAGTGGGGAGTCTTTTATTGGGGACCTGGAGAGCAAGGGAGCGATCAGCCCCAGACTGACTGATCTCTGTGCTCTTAAGGGGAATTGTACTTCACTGTGTGTATTTGTTATCCTGTCCTCCTATATGAGACTCCCCTCACTGGCGTTAGTGGTGAGGATTGAGGCTCCTTGATTGCTAGGCCAGGGCATGGGCATCACCCATGTATTTTACTAAAATCTTGTAACACTCCATTTTCATCTTCTACTACACTATGATAATTTAATAGTGGTCAAAGGCAGTGTTTCAGTCAGGTTCAGTTTGACATCTTTTTGACTATAATTTCACAATGCATGCTTTAAGTGTAAAGAGAAGTAGACCTAGCAATATTATTATAAGGACTACAAGTGTGAAAAACTTTAGGATTATCTTCTCCTCCACATCCAGATAAAAGGTTGGTTAACCTAACCCATTGGGAACTATCGGCTTCTTTGGTATGTGAATGTTCAGCAACTTTTTGAATTATTTCTAGGTGACTACATATGACACTAGTATTTTCGGGTATAAAAGATCAGCCCTATGTCTGAGGTCACATGTACCCCCCTTTAGAAACAAGGGTATAGTCAAGTGTCATGTGGCTGTTCTGTAGCACCACACAGTACATTGTAGTTGATTCTTGGGTTATCAAATTTATGGACTCTGTAGTAGAATTACTTAAAATCTCCATGAACTTCGATTTGTTATTCTTTCAGCTTTTCCCGGTTAGGGGTCGCCACAGTGGAACTCGGGTCTGCTCATGATCGGCAGTGGATTTTACAGTGCTGAGTTGCCAGCCCGATGCCCAACCTTCAACAAAGGCACGCCCATTAATGCTCGCACCTGCAGCCTTTAATGTCACTCGACCGAGGGGAGGGCATGCAAACTCCACACAGAAGGTGCTTCAGCCAAGAATCGAACGGGAGAATCTCTTGCTGTGAGGCGACAACGCTAACTGCTGCACCACCCCGGCTCCTGGCTCCTCCACGAGCTTAGATAATTTCCTAAATTCCCAAATTGATTTTGCCACCCCATAAGCAGTTATGCTTGCCCAAGAAATGACCCCATCACCAAGACTCATGTGAGCAAGCACTTTAAAAGCGGTTTGTTATACTGTATAATGACATACCCAGGAAGCTTCTATTTTACCATCTGGCTTAGAAGTGTGTTTAGTATCTGTCTTGTGATGAGCATTGTAAGTTTTGCCTTCTAATAAAGCAGCTGTGTGTTAAATAGCAGGAATAACATGACTACTATAACAGACCAGTCTGTAGGTAACCAGGGATAAGCTTGAGTTCTACAAAAGTAATAATATTAGACAAACTAATAAACACAATAAAAAAAACTGTAAACACCAGATGGACAGTAACTGTTAAAAAAACAAATGAGAGATGCAGTGCTAAAAACTTGAAACTTTTTAATGAATGCTTTCATTCAGTAAATAGCCAAATTAGTTTGGCTATTTACCAAATGAAAGTAATATTCCCGTAATGCTGCCATGTCCTATCATATACATTCCAAGTAATATTACAAGAAGTAATTCAGACAGTTTCCACTTTTATGATCACAAACAAATCCTTTAGCGTTTATTGCTAGATGAAGCAACATTACAGTAAAGGGGTAGAAAAATGCTATATGACGCTCAGAATCAGTCACTGGTATACGAGTCAATGGAATACCCTCATGCACAGTAGGAATATGCACACAAACCCAGCAGCTGCTGACATCGAAAGTTTGTGCATAAGTATGCAAAGCAGCAGTAAAAGTATTAAATTCAGGATGCCACTCAGGTGCTTTTTGTTCAGTTCTAACCAAATGTGTGTCTGTATTTTTAGACAAGTGTACATGTCTGTTAAGAAATGATTCAGTGCTTACAGTTCCAGTGTTCACAGAGAATAAGGCACTCACAATTCAAGGTGGCAGAAGCAGGTGAAACAAAGTGATGAAAAGTACAGTGATTGTAATGATTATTGGACCCCAGGAAAGATGAGCATTTTGGTTCTGGAGTAGATTATGAAGAAACTGTAAACAAGGATGTTGGGCGGGCTGTTCATTGTGCAAACAAAATCGATCCCCAATAAGATATCAACCAAGTGCCTTAATCACAGATGATTTTGAAATGGAACATTGCCTGGATAAAGCTAATTGATGTCTAAAAGGCAGGGTGAATTAGTAATGTTGGAAATGGAAGCAAGAAAAAAATGTTGGAATTGAAGAATCATCACTGAAAGTTGAATTATTTTAAGAATGAGGCAATAGAGTTGTGTTTAACTTCCTGGTCAGGCAACAGAGGTAGCTTAAACACATTCGGTTCTGGATGTGAGTAGGATGGCAGATGTGGAACTTAGTTGGATGGCAAACAGTTTTCAGGTGGTTCTGGATTTGGTTTGGTTGGCAAGACATCATGGGGTGTCGGTTCCAGATAGAACACTGCCTCTGGTCTGTTGTGGGTTTGGCCGCCAGTAGGCTTTGCTGGTTCATGTGATCGGTCTTAAGTAGAGTTTTGGCTATACTTATCACAAAGGAAGGTCCTTTTAACATGTGACACATGTATCCAGGTGGGGAGTCCCAGATAACGGATGGCAGTAGCAGTTGAGTATGGTCCTTTCATCTGGGGCTAAGTGAGTTTCTTCAGGAATGGACTTTAATGTATATCTGGTCCCCAGGACACAGGACATACTGCTCCAATCTGGTAGGGTATTGGATTGCATGCAGAGTGATGCTATGATATTTCTGCAAAAGAGAAAATAAGAATTTACAAAAGGAAAGTATGGACTCATTAATATTTTATAACTCTAAATTCCTAGGGAGGGGGGTGATAGATATTCCCATGGGCCTGTTAATCTGGTAACCTAAATGCAGGAGGATTTAAAAGCAACATTTTCAATTGTAAAAACGCTTGTCCATGATAACCTTGCCAGGGTAAAGGTTCAGGGTGTCTTTCTTTAACCATTCTAACAAAGGTCTAACCACATCTGCATAGTTAGAAATCCACTGTCGACAGTAACCTTTTAAACCCAGACCTCACAGCTGTTTCACTGCAACAGTGGTGAAATGTGCATCACAGCAATTCGTAAAGGCAGAATCTGCCTACCACCTTCTGAAATAAGATGCCCCAGGTTGAACCTGTGACTTCCATACATGCAATTTACTTTTAACATTAAATCCTAATTTTGCTAACTCAGTGAAAAGAAAAACAATTTATTTTCACAATCCTGTACAGTTCTTGAAGCTAAGAGCAAATCATCTACATAGTGAATCAAAGTAGACTGACAAGGAAATTTAATCTTGTCTAATTATTGTTTGGTTTCTTTTGAGAAAAGTGTAGAACATTGGACAAACCCTTGTGGCAAAGTGTACTGCTGACCCTTATAAATAAAGGCAAATTAATACTGACTGTTAGAATGTATATAGAGAGAAAAGAAAGCAGCTGAAATATCTTATTACCAAAAAGGTGGTGGCGTCTGAAGGGATAGAACTCCGTATTACTGCAGGGTTAGGAACAACCGGAAATGTTACTACAGCATACAGTGGATATAAAAAGTTTACACACCCCTGTTAAAATGCCAGGTTTTTGTGATATAAAAAGACCCCACAATAAATCATTTCAAAACTTTTCCCACCTTTAAAATGACCTATAAACTGTACAGTTCAGTTGAAAAATCTGTTAGGGGAAAAAATATAAAAAATGTACAATAAGCTGTTTGCATAAGTGTGCACACCCTTAAACTAATACTTTGTTGATGCACCTTTTTATTTAATTACAACATTCAGTGTTCTTTGGTAGGAGTCTATCAGCATGGCACATCTTGACTTGGCAATATTTGCCCACTCTTCCTGGAAAAGTGCTCCAAATCTGTCAGATTGCAAGTGCATCTGTTGTACACAGCCCTCTTCCAGGTCACCCACAGATTTTTATTGGATTTAGGTCTGGAGCTCTGGCTGGAGCCATTCCAAAACTTTAATTTTCTTATGGTGAACCATTCTTTTGTTGTTTTGGATGCATGCTTTGGGTCATTGTCGTGTTGAAAGGTGAAATTCCTCTTCACCTTCAGCTTTCTAGCAGGCGGCTTGAAGGTTTTGGGCCAAAAGTGACTGGTATTTGGAACTGTTCATAATTGCCTCCACCTTGAGTAAAGGCTCCAGTTCCGCTGAAGAAAAGCAACCCCAAAGCATAACTCCACCACCATGCTTCACCGTGAGGGTGGTGCTCTTTTGATGATGCAAAGTATTGTTTTTGCGCCAAACCTACCTTTTGGTGTGGCCAAAAAGTTCATCTTTGGTCTCATCAGAACAAAACATATTTTCCTACATGCTTTTGAGAGACTTGATGTATTGTTTTGGAAATTTTACCCGGGCCTGGATGTTTTTCTGTGTAAGAAAAGGCTTCTGTATTTCAATCCTACCCCATAGCCCAGATATATGGAGAATGCGGGGATTGTTGCCACATGTAGTACATAACCAGTACTTGCCAGAAATTTCTGCAGCTCCTTCAGTGTTGCTGTAGGTCTCTTGACAGTCTCCCTGACCAATTTTCATCTTGTCTTTTCATCAATGGAGGCGTCAGTTCTTTGCAATGTCACTGTTGTCCCATATTTTCTCCACTTTTTGATGACTGTGTTCACTTTGTTCCATGATATATCCAATGCTGTGGAAATTTTTGTACCCTTTTCTTGACTTTTACATTTTCAACAATGAGATCCCTTTGTTGCTTTGTAAGCTCTCTGTGAACCATGGCTTTTGCTGTAGCAGGCAACTGAGTAAATGTCAGGAAAATCCTACTAGGACAGCTGAACTTTATTAGGGGTTAGTCTCTAATTGATGGCAGGTGTGTACACAAGAAGACTGAATGCTGTTATTAAATCAAAGATGCTGCAACAAAGTATTAGTTTAAGGGTATGCACCTTATGCGACCTGCTTATAGGTTCATAGGTAGGTACTAGGCTATCTGCCCAAGGGCCTAAGTAAGCCTAGCCAACAAGGTTCCCTGGCTTACACCACCCAAGAAAGTTAATTTGCTGTGCCTCTGTCCAGCAGAGCCACAGAAGTGATCCCCAGGGTGTATTTTCTATTTCCATCCACTGAAGATTTTTCTTGGAGTGCTAATGAGGAACTTTGCTTGACATAGATGGGTAGCTTGTTCCCAGAGTATAGGAAGTCTCTGGGACCCGGAATCTCTCTCTCCAGCATGTCCTGTTTATTGTGGTGGACGAGGGTTTAGGTCCCTAGGAGTACGTGCAGCTCAGAGGGATTGGGATTTCTTTAGGTGTAGCGTGTCCAACAGCTCTGGGTTTAACATAGCTTTATATGATAGGCAGAGATCTCCTTGGAGTAGGTGATATGCTACAGAGTAAAGCTGGAGTTTTTTTGAGACGGTCAGTGTAGGGCATCTGTTTGAGGCTAGTAATCCTCTTTGTGAGGTACTTCTGTGTCCTTTCCAGCTGCTGCAGATGTCTTGTGAGGTACATTCCAAACGGGGCATTGTACTCATTTTTCCCCTAACTGATGTCTTTGGGTTTTCAGTTGAATAGTACAGGTTATAAGTCACATTAAAGGCGGCAAAAGTTTTGAAATGATTTATTGTGGTCTCATTTTTTTATATCACAAAAACCTGGCATTTTAACAAGGGTGTGCAAACTTTTTATATCCACTGTACATGACATGTAAATATCATACAAACCTGTATGTACTTTTCCCCGGTTTCTTAACTGAGTAAGAAATAGGAGTATTACAAGAACTGTGAGTCCGGGGATAATGTTTGGCAACTGCAGTCAGCTTTGGTTGGACTGGAAAGGGTGAATTGTTTTTTGTTTTTTTTTTTTTTGTCAGTTAAATTATTTTACCCTTTGCTCCTTTGTTTTTGAATTCCTTTTCCTGCTCCTATACCCCAGCAAATATGGACTACCTCACAGGGTTTTAATGTTGTATGGAAAAGTTCTGCATCCTGTATGAGCCCTACTTCATTGTCTTGGATAGTCCATATCTGTGGAGGGATGGCATTCAATTCCTTCATATCAGCATTTTCTATTGGCTGCTCTGCTGCTGCTTGAAAGCAAGGAGGGCATCTTCATTTGAACAACTAGTGTTAGAGTATAAGCTTGAAGATTCACTAGGAATGTCTACAAATACACAATCAGGTGTGCAATAAACACTGGGAGGGCAGGGGCCAGTCCTTTCGTAAACAGGCCCAATGACCTACCTTTTCAGCTGCCAGAGCCTTCTTGTCTGGCAGCACCTTTGGGAGGAAGGTTGGCACTCTTCAAAGAAAATTGGAATTTAATTACCCAGGACAGATGGGTATTGGATATTATACACCAAGGTTACAGGTTTTATTTCCATACCTTGCCTCCTTTCAAAGGCATGCCAGACGTTCCTCCTCAGCAAAGAATGGAGGCTCACAAACAAATTTCTCTGCTGCTGCAAATAGGGGCCATACAGCCGGTCCCTCTGCCAGAAGTAGGCCTAGGATTTTATTCTCGCCTGTTCCTAGTACCAAAGAAGGGGAACATGTGGAGACCAATTTTGGATTTATCTATCCTCAAAACTTATCTGGACATTCCCAAGTTCAAAATGTTGACGTTACAACAGCTTTTACCTCTGCTGGGCAAAGATCACTGGATGGTGACTCTGGATCTCAAGGAAGCTTACCTTCATGTTCCTATCAGGCTAAGTTGCAGGAAGTATCTGCGTTTTCGAGCTGGGACTTCTCATTATCAGTTCTCTGCATTGCCCTTTGGCTTATCTACTGCGCCCAGAGTGTTCACAAAGGTTCTGGCTCCAGTGATAGCTTTCTTCAGGCTAAAAGGAATACAGATCTATCCTTATTTGACCGATTGCCTGATTCTGGCCAAAGGAAGGGACGAGCTTCTTCATCATTTGCACACGTGATAGCAGTGCTAAGATGCCTGGGGTATTCTGTGAACGAAATAAAGTCCAGTCTAGTACCCTCTCAAGACATGTGCTTTCTGGGTGTGAGACTGAATACAGCATCCCAGATGGCCTTTTTGACCCCGGACAAACAAAAGAATCTTTCCCTTTACTTCCATCAGTTGTCTCATCAGTCCAGGCTGACTGCAAGGACAGTTCTTCAAGCCTTGGGGTTCATGGCATCTTGTATTCTGGTACTTCCCAATGCCAAACTGCATATGAGGAAGCTACAATGGTATTTCAAAAATGTATGGACACAGCACTGCCAAGATATGGACACTGTCATTCAGATAATACCTTGCATTCAAAAGGAATTTTTGTGGTGGGCTCAGGAATGTCACCTAAACAAGGGACTCTCTGTGACCCGGCCAGAGGCGAGTCAGATTCTAACGACAGATGCCTCAGACAAAGCTTGGGGAGCTCATCTAAATGGAAAGTGGATACAAGACACGTGGCCTGCCAGACTACAACATCTACATATCAACTTGAAGGAGATGTTAGCAGTCCAATTTGCTTTAATAGCTTTCAAGGATTTATTTCTTCCAGGGCAGGTGTTGGTTCTAACAGACAACACTACTGTCATGTGGTACATCAACAAGCAAGGGGGAACACATTCTTATCCTCTATGCAGGCAAGCAATGATTTTGTGGGAGACTGCTCTCAATTTACAGCTCAATCTTCAGGCAAGGTTTCTGCCAGGAGCACAGAACTCTTCAGCAGATGTGTTGAGCAGACGAATTATGGATCCCCACGAGTGGAAATTGGATCCTCATGTATTTCAGAAATTGACAGTGTTATGGGGAACTCCAGACATAGATCTGTTCGCTTCTCCACTAAACTACCAGCTGCCAAAGTTTTGCACAAAAAGGTTTTATCCCACAGCTTGGAAAGTGGATGCTCTTTCTTTCAATTGGAGCAATCTTCATGTGTATGCCTTTCCACCTCTGCCTCTCCTCCCAAAGGTACTCCTAAAGGTCAGACAGGACAAGCCAAAGATGATTCTAATAGCTCCAGATTGGCCTCGACAGCACTGGTACCCATTACTGAGAAGTCTGGTTCGGGAGCCTCCATGGCCTTTGCCTTCGATTCCACACCTGCTGTCTCAAGAGAACAGTCATTTACTCAATGTCAAACTTCACTCTCTTCACCTAACAGCCTGGCATATTCTGTTTTAAACCCTGGAGGGTCTCAGCTTCCGCAGCAAGTTTTGAATGTCCTTTTGGAGGCCAGAAGGCCTAGTACAAGGAAAGTATATGCAGATAAATGGAAGAGATTTTTATTTTGGAGTGCAGCAAAGGAATTTGATGTTGCTAAGCCTAATTTAAGTGTGGCTCTTCAATATCTTGCTGAGTTACTGGACAAAGGATTGTCCTTCTCTTCTATTAAGATTCATGCTGCAGCAATTTCTGCTCACTATGACTGTGATCCACCATTGTTTTCTCATCCTTTGTTTAAGCAATTCCTTAGAGGGCAAAGAATATAAGACCCCCACGTAGAGCTCCTACTCCTGCTTGGGATCTCAATTTTGTGTTGGAGAAACTCACTCTACAACCTTTTGAGCCTGCAGCTACTGCCGAGTTGAAATATTTATCATGGAAGACTGCTTTTGTTGGCCATTACCTCTGTAGAAGGGTTTCTGAATTGCAGGCCCTTATGGCAGTTGAGCCTTTCTTAATTTTCCATAAGGACAGGGTATCTTTACGTACTAATCCTTCCTTTATGCCTAAGGTGGTTTCTAGTGTGGCTTTAAACCAAACTATTCATTTGCCTACTTTTATGCAAACCCCCAAAATAAAGGGGAAAAGATTTTGCATACCTTGGATATACACAGGCAGTTACGATATTATTTGAGCAGAACTAAAGGGTTCAGGCAGTCTCAGCAGTTGTTTGTTTCTTTTGCTTTGGGTTCTCAGGGCAAGCCTGTGTCAAAACAAACTATTTCTAAGTGGATTGGGTTGTGTATTGCTTTCTGTTATTCCCATCATGGTAAGGAGGTTCCAGCTGGGATTAGGACTCATTCCACTAGAGCTACTGCCACTTCTACAGCCTTTTTAAGGGGGGTGGCAACTAAAGATATTTTGGAGGCAGCTACTTTGAGTTCAGTGCATACTTTCTCTAAGCATTACTACCTTCCTCTTTACTCTAAATCTAGGGCTGGGTTTGCCACTGCTATTTTACAGGGCATTTTGGCAGCTCCTACTACTTTATAGTTTTGCCATCCTCCCTTACCTCTGCTTTGGGATTCTACCCAAGTGTAAGGACTGCAGCAATGTGAGATGAAGAACATAGTACAGTTTTGTACCTACCATAAATGTAGATGTTCGAAGATCCACATTGCTGCAGTCCAATTTACCCTCCCTCCTTCCCCTCTGTTGTTAGAGGCGGTTGTGTGGTTTGGGTTGTAAATACTGTACATATTGTATATATTGTTTATATGATTAGTGCAAGGGTGGTTAGTTGTTTTTTGCTGTCTTTTGGTTTTGACCTTTCTGTTTAGGGTCTTCTGACATCTGGGGCAAGAAAAGACTGAGGATATGACGTCAGTCATGCGCATTTGTACCCTGACGTCCTGATGTCAGTCTTAAGCGCCTTGACCGACGTCAGCCTAATACTTTGATATTCGGGCCGACCGAGGACAGCGGACTACCCAAGTGTAAGGACTGCAGCAATGTGGATCTTCGAACATCTACATTTATGGTAGGTACAAAACTGTACTTTTTTGTGATATAAAAAGACCCCACAATAAATCGTTTCAAAACTTTTCCCACCTTTAAAATGACCTATAAACTGTACAATTCAGTTGAAAAATCTGTTAGGGGAAAAAATATAAAAAATGTACAATAAGCTGTTTGCATAAGTGTGCACACCCTTAAACTAATACTTTGTTGATGCACCTTTTTATTTAATTACAACATTCAGTGTTCTTTGGTAGGAGTCTATCAGCATGGCACATCTTGACTTGGCAATATTTGCCCACTCTTCCTGGAAAAGTGCTCCAAATCTGTCAGATTGCAAGTGCATCTGTTGTACACAGCCCTCTTCAGGTCACCCCACAGATTTTTTATTGGATTTAGGTCTGGGCTCTGGCTGGGCCATTCCAAAACTTTAATTTTCTTATGGTGAACCATTCTTTTGTTGATTTGGATGCATGCTTTGGGTCATTGTCGTGTTGAAAGGTGAAATTCCTCTTCACCTTCAGCTTTCTAGCAGACGCTTGAAGGTTTTGGGCCAAAAGTGACTGGTATTTGGAACTGTTCATAATTGCCTCCACCTTGAGTAAAGCTGCAGTTCCGCTGAAGAAAAGCAACCCCAAAGCATAACTCCACCACCATGCTTCACCGTGAGGGTGGTGCTCTTTTGATGATGCAAAGTATTGTTTTTGCGCCAAACCTACCTTTTGGAATTGTGGCCAAAAAGTTCATCTTTGGTCTCATCAGAACAAAACATATTTTCCTACATGCTTTTGAGAGACTTGATGTATTGTTTTGGAAATTTTACCCGGGCCTGGATGTTTTTCTGTGTAAGAAAAGGCTTCTGTATTTCAATCCTACCCCATAGCCCAGATATATGGAGAATACGGGGGATTGTTGCCACATGTAGTACATAACCAGTACTTGCCAGAAATTTCTGCAGCTCCTTCAGTGTTGCTGTAGGTCTCTTGACAGTCTCCCTGACCAATTTTCATCTTGTCTTTTCATCAATGGAGGGACGTCCAGTTCTTTGCAATGTCACTGTTGTCCCATATTTTCTCCACTTTTTGATTACTGTGTTCACTTTGTTCCATGATATATCCAATGCTGTGGAAATTTTTTTTGTACCCTTTTCTTGACTTTTACATTTCAACAATGAGATCCCTTTGTTGCTTTGTAAGCTCTCTGTGAACCATGGCTTTTGCTGTAGCAGGCAACTGAGTAAATGTCAGGAAAATCCTACTAGGACAGCTGAACTTTATTAGGGGTTAGTCTCTAATTGATGGCAGGTGTGTACACAAGAAGACTGAATGCTGTTATTAAATCAAAAGATGCTGCAACAAAGTATTAGTTTAAGGGTATGCACACTTATGCGACCTGCTTATAGGTTCATAGGTAGGTACTAGGCTATCTGCCCAAGGGCCTAAGTAAGCCTAGCCAACAAGGTTCCCTGGCTTACACCACCCAAGAAAGTTAATTTGCTGTGCCTCTGTCCAGCAGAGCCACAGAAGTGATCCCCAGGGTGTATTTTCTATTTCCATCCACTCAAGATTTTTCTTGGAGTGCTAATGAGGAACTTTGCTTGACATAGATGGGTAGCTTGTTCCAGAGTATAGGAAGTCTCTGGGACCGGAATCTCTCTCTCCAGCATGTCCTGTTTATTGTGGTGACGAGGTTTAGGTCCCTAGAGCGTGCAGCTCAGAGGGATTGGGATTTCTTTAGGTGTAGCGTGTCCAACAGCTCTGGGTTTAACATAGCTTTATATGATAGGCAGAGATCTCCTTGGAGTAGGTGATATGCTACAGAGTAAAGCTGGAGTTTTTTTGAGACGGTCCATGTAGGGCATCTGTTTGAGGCTAGTAATCCTCTTTGTGAGGTACTTCTGTGTCCTTTCCAGCTGCTGCAGATGTCTTGTGAGGTACATTCCAAAAGGGGCGTTGTACTCTATTTTTCCCCTAACTGATGTCTTTGGGTTTTCAGTTGAATAGTACAGGTTATAAGTCACATTAAAGGCGGCAAAAGTTTTGAAATGATTTATTGTGGTCTCATTTTTTTATATCACAAAAACCTGGCATTTTAACAAGGGTGTGCAAACTTTTTATATCCACTGTACATGACATGTAAATATCATACAAACCTGTATGTACTTTTCCCCGGTTTCTTAACTGGTAAAATAGGAGTATTACAAGAACTGTGAGTCGGGATAATGTTTGGCAACTGCAGTCAGCTTTGGTTGGACTGGAAAGGGTGAATTTGTTTTTTTTTTGTCAGTTAAATTATTTTACCCTTTGCTCCTTTGTTTTTGAATTCCTTTTCCTGCTCCTACTGACAAATATGTGGACTACCTCACAGGGTTTTAATGTTGTATGGAAAAGTTCTGCATCCTGTATGAGCCCTACTTCATTGTCTTGGATAGTCCATATCTGTGGAGGGATGGCATTCAATTCCTTCATATCAGCATTTTCTATTGGCTGCTCTGCTGCTGTGAAAGCAAGGAGGGCATCTTCATTTGAACAACTAGTGTTGGAGTATAAGCTTGAAGATTCACTAGGAATGTCTAAAAATACACAATCAGGTGTGCAATAAACACTGCATCTAAGTTTACATAATAAATATCTACCTAACAGAATTAAAGGGGCCAAAGTTCCTACAATAAAAGCATGCTGTTCTTTTACTGGACTGATTTGAATAGGGACAGGTTTAGTTTCTGGATAGTCTATTAGACCTCCTGACACAACTACAACCTGAATTGTTTAGGAAGGGGAAGGTGTTTTGTGTTTGCTGAAGTTAGTGTAGATCGTGTAGCTCCCATGTCTACAAGAAATGGGACAGATGTATTTTGCACTGTAACACTGATAGAACACAAAAAGCACCAACGGACTTTCCAAAACAGTTTATTGGAGATAAAATTGAGCCTCTGATATACGCTTTCGTCCACCACATTGTATAGACTTCTTCAGAGTGAAAGTCACAACAAACGGCTTAAATACACATGAAAAAACACACCCCCTTAAATCATTCAATAATAAAATAAAGTGATATACCCTATAGAAAACACTTGTACAGCAATAGTTCATAAAATAATACATGAAGATGTATACCAAAAAGCATACAGAGAAATGCATGAATGTTTAAACACGAAAAAAACATCATCTAATAGCACACAGATTTCAATTTAAGAAAACAAGTAATAGAAACTCTTTCATTAAGACCAGGTGGACGCCCAGCATTACACCTTAGCTGCCATTTAAGTTCTACAAATTCTAAAAACAAATCAGTGGGTCCACCCCTAAGGTCATGTTCAACACTGTCAACAACAATGAACTTGAAAAAATGTGTAGGATAATTCTTAATATGTTTGTATAATGCATTACGTTCATTCATCCATTTTGCCAGTGTCATAATTGTGTTGGTAAATTCTGTATCTTAACTGTCGAATAGTTTTGCCAACATAAAAACAAGAACATTGGCGCTATGCAATGTACGCAACACCTCTGCTGTCACAATTGTATTTTTTCTTTGGTTTTATACAACCAAAACCCTGTAGATAAAATTCCGTTCCTTCAAGTAACGAACTACATTGCGAACAATGTCTGCACTTGCTAATCTTATTGGCTACAATAAGAGACCATGTTCTTTCAATCATCATTTTGAAACCTGCATCTTTCTGGTAAACAATGATAGGGTGCTCACCTACTTTGTTGTGCACCTCCAAATTACACCTAAATATGTCCCACAACTTTATAATTGTCTGTTTGATTTCTCTGAAATGCATGTTAAATGGGATTATCGTAGCTTTATTGAACCCTATGTTTCTACTTCCACTTGGAGGGCCTGTCAAATTACCATCTTGAACCCGACTATTACCCAACAAAGGCAAGTAAAACACATTTCTCCTTTTTGTTTTCACCTCATCAAAAATGTCATGGAGAAAACAAGAGGGGTACCCCCTCCTGAGAAACATCTCATTTAACTGACTACATTCACCCAAAAACTGGTCTTCTTGACTCGCCATCCGAGCCAGTCTTACACACTGGCCTTTGACAGTGGGTTTCTTTTGATGTAGTGGGTGCCAACTGTGAAAATGTAAATATGAATTTGAATGGGTAGGTTTTCTAAACAATGTGGATTCAAAACCCCGATTTTCCTTATTTTTACTAATGGTCACATCCAAAAAATTAACCACCTCTGCCTCAGTTGACATAGTGAATCAATCTGTAGAGTGGTTGATAAGTTCAAAAAATTGGTCTAGTCTCTCCCTTATATCATGTTAAAAAATATAATCAATAAATCATTTGTAAAGGCACCAACAATCCTTAAATTCTGATGTAAACAAAATATTAGTTTCCCAAAATGCCATTACAACATTCGCAAACAGGGGCACATGAAGCACCCATGGCAGCACCATGTGTGTCTTTGAAGAGATGTCCTTCAAAGTAAATGAAATTATTGTGCAAGACCAACTCCATTAAGGTACTCTGGGTTAAATTCTTATCCTGACCAATTTTGCAATATAAAGCCAAAAACTGAAAAAAAAACTCTAGTCCAATGTCATGGGGTATACAGGAATATAGATCTTTGACATCTTAACAAAACAGTATAAGAAACATCTCTGTGTGGAAGATTTTCAGTCCATATATTTCTAGTTAATCACTGTATATTAATCGGATCAGACAATAGTAGTAGAAGTAGCAAACTTAAACTCATCTTAAGTCAAAATAAAACAAAACAAAAAAATAATAGAAAATATATAATTGTACAGCATTACTAAGTATTCAAAAGTAAACCAAGCAAGGCAGGCAGTCTGTTTCCAGTCAAAAATCCTTTATTAAGTACTCAGACAAGCGATCCAAGTAATAATTTCCTCACAAGCTTTCTATATATATATATATATATATATATATATATATATATATATATATATATATGTGTGTGTGTATATATATATATATATATATATATATTTATATATATATATGGGTCTACTTTCATAGACCTAACATTTAATCACCGACACACATGTTGACCCCAAACAACCGAAAATACACCACACCAACAACTCAACATACCGAACACCATAACACCGACACAAAAACGCAAGTACACATTGCACACAACAACATATCCACTAACCTTACTCTAAACCCTAACCCTAACGTCCGACACTACCGCACACTTACCCAACTCGCACTCACTTAACACACCCCTACACCTCAACACTATCGCACACTCACCCTACCTGCACCCTAACCCTAACTCACTTAACCCACCCTAAAACATTCAGCCCGTCACTATCGCACACTCACACGCATTCTAACCCTGACACACTTAACACTACCCTACACTGCTCTACGCCACTTCCACACACTTACCTCACGGAACCCTTAGTCCGACAGCACCGCACACTCACCTTTCCCACACCCTATCCTAATATCCCTCACTATCGCATACTTACCTGTCCGGCTCCCAATACTACATCTTTCACTTTCGACGCTGCGCCACACTCTGCCGTTGTCGGTCTCTCAGCCGGGATTTCAAGCTGTAACCTACCTGTTCGGTCGTTCCGCCTCGGTCTTCCGGGTGTCGTGACGTGGCGCTCGTCTATGAAAGTAGACCCATATATATATATATATATATATATATATATATATATATAATGTGTGTGTGTATATATATATATATATATATATATGTGTGTGTGTGTGTGTATATATATATATATATATATATATATGTGTGTGTATATATATATATATATATATATATATATATATATATATATATGTATATATATATATACTTTTTATCTGGCATGGGAGTGGTTTATTGTGCTGTAAAACAAAGTGTTATTGGTACACATGTTAAATTCACATCCCTACCCCCATCAGTGTGACATTCGAGCTGGTCCTGCCCTACTTAGTAGCTGTCATAATAATATATAACCCTTATGTACTTTAAATACAATTTATAATGATATGGTACCTCTTATTTAACCAGATTATTAAGTCTGATTTTATCCAAGACAATATACTACATGGCTGGAAATATATCAACCTTAGTTCATTTAGCAATCAAACAATATATATAAATATATACATATACATTTTGCATGTAAAAATCAATTTCTTTTTTCATAACCTATTGTTAACAAAGATCGCTTTCATCCTTCTATTTCAGGTCTGTGTACAAGAACCCTAAAACAATCTATAAAAATATATATAATTGTATAATTAGTTAGTATTGTTATTGCACATCATTTTGAATAAAGTGGAAAAAAGAACCAGAAAAAAATAGGAAGGTCAGGAACATTAGAAGTTTTGTTGAATTTAACCTAGACCATATGAGAAAAGCACTAAAATATGTGAAACTAATTGTACATTTTGTATATTTATACAGCAAGGTGATAGTTTTTATTGCCCTTATTTAAAGATGATCATTAAAACCAGTGCAGGTGGTGACTAACACTACAAAAGTAATTTACAGGGCACAGTGCAATGAATGTGACGCATTCTATGTGGGCAAGACTGTAAATTAAACTCAAGCATAGGATTTCATGTCATCTGTCAGAAATCTGCTCTGGATGTAAAAATAATGTACTAGACAAACACCTTTCTCTTCATAAAAGACACAGGTTTTAAGTTCCAGATCCTGGATTGCATAGACATGGGTGATCTTGAAGGAGACATCCTGAATATTGTGGAGAAACATGAACTTGTGGCAATTAAAGCTGAACTCTTTTAGGAAGCCTGGACTAAACTACTACTGTTCAATTAAAAGTGCACTGGAACTTAGAAAATTGCCACATTGTTTACATGACTAATTGTATTTTATTTTATTTTATTCTACCAGTTGGTTTTAAATACCATTCTAAATCAGTTGTAATTTAAGTGCATATTTTGTTTCCATCATCATACATACATACATTTTTTCTTATTTTTATTTTTTTCTGGTTCTTTTTTCCACTTTATTCAAAATTATGTACAATAACAATACTAACTAATTATACAATTATATATACTTTTATAGACTGTTTTTAGGGTTCTTGTACACAGACCTGAAGAAGTCTAGAAGGATGAAAGCGATCTTTGTTAATAGGTTATGAAAATAGAAATTTATTTTTACATGCAAAATGTATATGTATATATTTATATATATTCTTTGATTGCCAAAAGGCTGATATATTTCCAGCCATGTAATAGATTGTCTTGGATAAAATCACAGACTTAATAATCTACTTAATAATGGTTAAATAAGAAGTACCATATCATTGTAAATTGTATTTAAAGAACATAAGGGTTATATATTATTATTAAAACAACGAGGCAAACAAACTGATAAAACAAATCACTGAGCAAGAAAGTAGGAAGACATGTACAGTAAAAAAAGTTAAGCGCTTTTCGTTTATGTAAAACACAAACTTCTTCAGACAGTTACCAAAATAAAATGTTCCAGTTAAATACAAGTAGATACTTTCAATTAACCAATCAAATACATTGAAACACAAGATGACACCCATTTTTAAAACAAAACATAACACATCAAGTACTTTAAAACCAATGACCTGTCGTACATGTTTATAAAAATCTATAAATATATATGTACATATGTTAAACTTCTACACAAAATCTGTATTTGTAAACTATGTATAAATATAGTAAACCCTCAATTTTTAATAATAAAAATCTATAAATATATATGTACATATGTTAAACTTCTACACAAAATCTGTATTTGTAAACTATGTATAAATATAGTAAACCCTAAATTTTTAATAACCTATTTCAAAAATATCTATAAAAGTGTACTGTAGAAAGTTTAACTAACTAAACTTTTAAGTTTCAACATACTACTGATAGTACATCCATCGTTTAACCCAGGCTGAGTGTAAGCATTCAGTCTAATTTGCCAGGTTAATTCTAATTCTTCCAATCTAAGTTCTACTGGCCCTCCTCGTAGTTTAGTATTAACTTGGTCAATCACAATAAACTTGAAAAAGTGATCAGAAAACTGAGAAACATGTTTAGCTAGTGCATTTTCAAGTTTTAGTTTCTTAATTGCGTATAAATGCTCATATATACGGTTACGTAATCTTCTTTCAGTCTTGCCTACATAGTAAGCAGGACAAGACTGACATAAAGCAAGATACACAACCATAGTTGAATTACAGTTATTTCTCAACTTTAAGCAATATTGACGATTGTTAACGAAGAATCTATTAGATTCCAAAATATCGGCACAATAGTTGCAAGATTGGCATTTATACATTCCTGGTGTTTTAACTAAACTAACATTGTTGTTCTCCCAATATGCTTTCAAATTCTTGCCCTTTCTATAAACCATGACCGGATGTTCACCCACACTTAAAAATACCCTATTGTCACCTTTAAAAATATCCCAATTCTTCAACAAAATTTTAAAACAGTCACTACTGTTTAGGTTGTAAGAAGTTATAAATAAAATTTTAGAAGAATTTTTTGCAGGAGCTACAACTGGTGTCATAGTTGTAGATAAGCAAATAGAATTGTTCAAAATAGGGGTATAAAAGTGTGACTGACATTTACATACTACCTCCTCTATTTCGTCAATAAATAATTCAGAATACCCCCGGCATACAAACATTTCTTTGATGAAATTACACTCACTAGAAAAAGCATCATCAATTGTAGTAATGCGGGCTGCCTGGACAAGTTGGCGCTTAACTATGGACCGCTTTTGATGTCGAGGGTGACAACTACTAAAATGTAACAGAGTTACAATAAGTAGTTTTCCTATAAATTGAGGCTGTCCACATATTAAGTGAGACATCTTTCGCTAGCAAAATATCTAAAGCAATAGATGTTGCATCAAAGGTATGTGTAAATTTCAAAAACGGAGTAGTAGAATTAAAATATTCAACCATATATATTATTATGACAGCTACTAAATAGGGCAGGACCAGCTCGAATGTCACACTGATGGGGGAAGGGATGTGAATTTCACACGTGTACTAGTAACACTTTGTTTTACGGCACAATAAAACACTACCATGCTGATAAAAAGTGTGTGTATATATATATATATATATATATATAAGAAAGCTTGTGAGGAAATTATTACTGTATTTTTGTTTTACTTGGATCGCTTGTCTGTGTACTTAAAGGATTTTCAACTGGAAACAGACTGCCTGCTTTGCTTGGATTACTTTCGAATACTTAGTAATGCTGTACAATTATATATTTTCTATTATTTTTGTTTTCTTTTATTTTGACTTAAGACTAGTTTAAGTTCGCTACTTCTACTACTCTTGTCTGATCTGATTAATATACAGTGATTAACTAGAAATATATGGACTGAAAATCTTCCACACAGAGAAGTTTCTTGCACTGTTTTGTTTTTGGACCCACTACACTTTAGTGGGTTGTTTTGAGACTTGGTGATACCACGGAGATTACTTGTTTTATGACGTCTGTCATCACTGTAAAGGCTGTTGGAAACCTGTGTTAAAAAATCCCAGTATTTAACTGTAGTGCAACCTGTGGTGCTTGTGATAAATTGGGGGGATAATTTTGCTGATGCTATCCTGGGGTTTGCTGAAAAAATTGGTCTGTACTTTCCCCATGATTATTTCTTCACCATTCCCACCCTCAGAAGTTGGCATTGAACTGCTAAAGTTGAATATACTCTAACTTTATTTTATTTATTTTATTTTACATTTGTTAAAAATAAAAGATGTGCAGCAGTTAAGGGTGAATAAAGGATAATGAGGGAAACGTACTCACAAGTGAGGAGAGTGTGTTGAGCAGATGGAAAGAGTACTTTGAGGGGTTGAATGAAGAGAATGAGAGGGAGAGAAGGTTGGATGATGTGCGGATAGTGAATCATGAAGTGCAGTGGATTAGCAAGGAGGAAGTAAGGATAGCTGTGAAGAGGATGAAGAACGGAAAGGCTGTTGGTCCAGATGACATACCTGTGGAAGCATGGAGGTGTTTAGGTGAAATGGCAGTGGAGTTTTAACTGAAGCATGGAGGTGTTTAGGTGAAATGGCAGTGGAGTTTTAACTAACTAGATTGTTTAATGAAATCTTGGAAAGTGAGAGGATGCCAAAGTGAGAGGATGCCTGAGGAATGGAAAGTGTTTTGGTACCGATTCTTAAGAATAAGGGTGATGTTCAGAGCTGTAGTAACTACAGAGGGATTAAACTGATGAGTCACAGCATGAAGTTATGGGAAAGAGTAGTGGAAGCTAGGTTAAGAAGGGAGGTGATCATTAGTGATCAGCAGTATGGTTTCATGCCAGGAAAGAGCACTACAGATACGACGTTTGCTCTGAGAGTGTTGATGAAATAAAGAGAAGGCCAGAAGAAGTTGCATTGTGTCTTTGTGGATTTAGAGAAAGCATATGACGGGGTGCCTAGAGAGGAGTTGTATTGTATGAGGAAGTCAGGAGTGTCTGAGAAGTATGTAAGAGTGGTACAGGATATGTACGAGGGTAGTGTGACAGCGGTGAGGTCTGCGGTGGGAGTGACGGATGCGTTTAAGGTGGAGGTAGGATTACATCAAGGATCAGCTCTGAGCCCTTTCATATTTGCAATGTGATGGACAGGTTGACAGACGAGATCAGACAGGAGTCCCCATGGACTATGATGTTTGCAGATGACATTGTGATCTGTAGTGAGAGTAGGGAACAGGTGGAGGAGACCCTGGAGAGGTGGAGATTCTCTCTAGAGAGAAGAGGAATGAAGGTCAGCAGGACTAAGACAGAATATATGTGTGTGAATGAGAGGGAGGATAGCGGAATGGTGAGGATGCAAGGAGTGGAGGTGGCGAAGGTGGATGAGTTTAAGTATTTGGGATCAACAGTTCAGAGTAATGGTGAGTGTGGAGGAGAGGTGAAGAAGAGAGTACAGGCAGGATGGAGTGGGTGGAGAAGAGTGTCAGGAGTGATTTGTGACAGACTAGTACCAGTAAGAGTGAAAGGGAAGGTCTACAAGAGGATAGTGAGACCAGCTATGTTATATGGGTTGGAGACAGTGGCATTGACAAAAAGGCAGGAGTCAGAGCTTGACGTGGCAGACTTAAAGATGTTAAAATTTGCACTGCGTGTGACGAGGATGGACAGGATTAGGAATAAGTATATTAGAGGGTCAGCCCAGGTTGGAAGGTTTGGAGACAAAGCCAGAGAGGCACGATTACGTTGGTTTGGACATGTGCTGAGGAGGGATGCAGAGTATATTGGGAAAAAGATGCTAAGGATGATGCTGCCAGGTAACCAGAAAAGAGGAAGGCCTAAGATAAGGTTTATGGATGTGGTGAGAGAGGACATGCAGTTGGTTGGTGTGACAGAGCAAGATGCAGAGGACAGGAAGAAATGGAAACAGTTGAGCTGCTGTGGCGACCCCTAATGGGAGCAACCGAAAGAAGATGATGATTTTACATTTGTTGACCGGTCTAGTCTAGCTGGATATATGTCCATTTTCAGTAGAGGCCCGGGGAGAAAAGCTCCACAAGTATCAGACAAGATTAAAAATATTTAAAATTACAAAATGTTAAGATTAAAAATACAATAACAGTTGCAAAACATTAAAGTTCAGTTACAGATACATTAAAGTTCAGTTAAGATGAAATACAGTACAAAACATTAAAGTTCAGTTACAAATGCATTAAAGTTCAGTTAAGGTAAAGTACAGATAAAATACCCCTTCCCCTATTTTCACTATTAAGTTTTTTTTTTTATACACTGTGGGAAAGTAATAGAAGAAAGAGGGAGATTCCCAGAACAACAAAGTCATTAGTAAGGAATGGGAAAAGAGACTAGTTATAGAAGAGAATAAAATCAGGAATGGGAGGGAGTAGTAAAGGGGAAGTTACCCCTCTAGCAGAAGCAGGTAGGATGTCTGTTAAGTCTGTCTTGGGTATGCTAAGAGGTAGTAACCTTAGAAGTGACAATGTAAGGTGGAATAGCTTAGGAAAAATTTATTGATGTTGAAAACAGGAGGAGAAAGTATTAGTCAGGGTTGGAACAGGGAACAGAGCCAGTGGCTAGTAAGATAAAAATTTAAGTTTCTTTTTAAAAAGTAGAGGAGATAACAGGTGAGATCACCAGGCAGTAGGTTCGAGCTTTTACCCACAGTATTAGAGAAAAGGGAAACTCCTGCTTTATTATTGGGTTTGTGTGGATACTAGTAGTTTTAGCTGAGCGAAGATTAGAAAGATTTTTGTATGGACCGATAAGATTTTTAAGAATTGGTGTTTTCTCTGGATAATAAAGGATTTTATGGGAAATAATTAGTTGCTGAAATAAGAACCGATTGTGTAGTTCCAGCCAACAGAGTTGGTTTAAATTTAGGCAGTGGTGGGTTCTAAAATGGGGAGCAGGTAGCAAATCTGGCTATTCTGTTGTAGGGGATTGACAGCTTGTTGAGGTTAGTTGTTGATAGATTTGTGTATATAGGAGAGGCATAGAAGAGAGTGGAGATGAGGTGGGTGTGGGCAATAGTAGTTCTGGCTGTAGGAGTGAGGAAGGGTTTAATTTTGTAGAGGGAGCCTAGCTTTCGGTTTACCGATTTTTATTGTGGTATTGATATGAGTATCATAGTTAAGGTTGTGGTCAATAGTAACCCCTAAGAGTTTGGTTGTTGTGTTTGGAGATATGACTGTGCTGTTTCTGGATTTTATAGAGAAGTGAATGGGGTGGACTTTTGTGTAGGAGTAAATAGCAGTAGTTCTTTTTAGGGTTGAGGAGTAGACAGCGGTGTAAAAACCAATCTTCTACAAGCTCAGACACTTTGGGTGAGGGCATGGAGTTCATATGGAGTTGTAGCTGAGGAAATTTAAAGTGGAATCATCAGTGTATTGTATGGTTACAGCCTGGGGAATAATAATAGCTAGATCATTGATAAAGATGGAGAATAGAAGAGGGCCTAAGATAGATCCTTGGGGAACACCAAGGGGGACAGGAAGAGGGGTGGATAGAGTGTTTTCCCAGAGCACTGTCTGTTGCCTATTATCTAAGTAGGACTTGAACCACTGTAGTGCTTGAGTGTCAAGTGAGAGGGATTTCAGAAGATTCAAAAGTATTTGATGATTAACCATGTCAAACGCTTTTGAAAGATCAATGAAGATAGCAGAGGACAGGATATTATTGTTACGGTTTTTGTTGATGTGGTCAGTAAATGAAAGGAGGGCAGTGGTAGTGTTATGGAAGGGTTGAAAGCCACGCTGAGAGCTAGCTAATTGGACATTTCGGAGAAGGTGGTCAAGTAGTTGGCGGTGGATGCATTTTTCCATGATTTTAGCTAAGGGAGAGAGTAGGTCAATTGGACGAAAGTTGGGAAGTTCTGTAGAGTTTCCACTCTTATGAAGGGGGGATAATATGTGAGGTTTTCCAGATGGTTGGGATGGTACCTTCTTTTATGGTTCTGTTAATTAGGATTGAGATAGGGTAAGCAATAACTTTGGCTGCAGTTTGAAGATACTTAGCTGGTAGTAGGTCTGCTGAGGGAGTAGAGGGTTTGAGTTTTTGTAGTAGGGTACAGATGAGGGAAGTAGGGACAGGGTGGAGTTGGAAAGTGGGTGGAGATGTAAAGGAGGAGGGGGCAGATTTGTGGATACAGGAGGTAGTGAGTTGGCAAGAGACTGGATAGCTTCAGTAAGGAAGTTGTTGGAGTCAGCAATTTGATTGGGAGTGACTTGGGTTATTCCAGATGGGGTGGGTGTCTTAGTGCTGCCTGGATGAAGGAGTCTATTGATCCCTGACCAGAATTTCTGTGAGCTTTGTTGGTTAGTTTGCTGGAGTTGAAAGAAGTTTTTTTTTTGTCTAATAGAATAGATGCTTTAGTAGAGTTTCTAAGTTGTTTAAATTTTATGTGATCAGATGGGTCCTTTGAAGAATGCCATCTAGACCAAAATTTGTTTCTCAGCAAAATCTTTTGTTTGGTTTCTTTTGTAAGCCATGGTGCAGTTTTGGTCCGATTCCTAAGGGTACAGGAAGGAGCATGGAAGTTGATGAGTTCAAGGAACTTAGAATTGAAGTAAGCCACTGCTTTCTGTAGTTGGATGTGTTTCAGGGGTGACCAGTTGCATAGGTTCAGTTCATTTTGGAAGCATTCAGGGTTAAAGTGTTTATTGGAGCGAGAAGTTATGTAGGTTATAGGACAGAGTGTATTGGTCTTATGTCGAATTAAATCAGTTAGAGTGATCACTCCTGTCATCGGTAAGATGCCTACCATGTAGATTGGGGACTGAGTATTTATAAGGATCTAATCAAGGATTGATTCTTTGTTGGTGGGTTTATGGATTCGAGTGAGTAAGGTGACAATTTGAGAGAAGCTATGAAGGTTTATGTGGTTAGGAGGGTTATCATTATTACAGGTATTCCAGTCAATATTAAAGTAGTCTAGGACAATGGTTTCTTGAGGATAGTTGGTGGACAGCCAGCTGAGGATGTTTGCAAGGGAGTCGATATTACCTGGAGGAAGATATGAGCATAAAATATAGATGGACTTGCAAGTATTTAGTTGTAGCTTGGTGAAAATAATTTCAGAATTGGTATTAGCTGGAGGACAAGTGTCTAGTAATGTAAGTTGTAGCCCTGTTTTATATATTAAGGCCACGCCTCCTCCCTTCTTGTTAGGGCGATCAATTCTTAAAATACTATATCCTGGAGGAGTGATTTCGTAGTCCTGGGTAGATGGTTTTAGCCATGTCTCAGTTAAACATAGAATGTCAAGTTGTGTACCTCAAGTTGGGCATGAAGGCGAGTTATTTTATTGTTAATACTACGTATGTTTAAGTGACCTAATAAGAGGGAGATAGGAGGTTGTGGTTGTGTATGGAAGCAGAAGGACTGATTGTGTAGGTAGGGGTGTTAGGGCCAGGGTTAGGATGAATGTCACCATCTTTTAGGAGGTGAAGGTGTAATCTGTAAGTAAGAGTAAGATTCAGTAAGTTATGTGCTCTCTTGACTTGGTAGTGTTTGTAGGAAATATGGGTGGCTCTATTGATACAGTGGGAGGAAATGGTTGGTTGTGCATGTTATGTTTATGTGTTTCAGGATGGTTGATGGAGCAGGAAGGGAGGTTTGTTTTGAGGGCTGGTGGAAGTTAGAGCAGTGAAGATGTTCACAGGCGGTTAAGATCTGAGGATATTGTATACTACATATTGTGCCTGATTTACAATTTCATGAATATCTAAACTTGGCCAATTCAAACAAACCTTTTTAATTTGTTCATGTATAGGTGGCAACAAGCCCTCTGCAGAAGTTGCTGCCAACTCGCTGACTGCTGCATCCTGTGTATGCTCTGGGTGTCCAGAGAAAGCTTCAAATGCATCTATCTTATGTTGCAAGTACGCATCAATAGATTCATTGTCCCTTTGCACCGTAGCATTTATTCTTGCCCACTTAGAGGCAGTGGGGCATATTGCAGTAATGGCTTTTAAAACATTATTTCTAGTGGCCAGAAAGCCATTATCTGTGTATTTTATCACCTAAATTAAATTTTGCATATTTACCTAAATTATTTTGAGGTGTGGGGGCTTTTAATATGTCTCTGAGGTCTTTGATAGAAGGGTTTTGCAATTGTACATGCCCTTCTAACATTTTTGCATATTTTGATGCATGTGTTTGAATTGGAGGGAGAGAAACTGTAATGGTTTAGAAATCCACTGTAGTCCATGGCTGTACCAATCTTACAGTAGGGTTCAGCCTTGCTGTCTCTAGGTGTTGCAAGATTTGGGACTTCTCCCAAAGGGTGCATCTGTGTAGAAGGCATATTAGAATCAGTAGAAGAGTCCGAATCGGTCTCTTCTCCTGCAAGTTGGTTAGCAGGTGTACCCAGTGATACTCCTCCCAGTCAGTAACTATTAATTGAGTAGTTGTGTGCTTAATTTTACCTAAAGTGCTGGTTTTAGCTGACCGACTTCTGTCAAGAGATTGTTTTAGCTTCCCCCTTGAATTTATATGGTAATACAGTTTTCCTTTATTACCTATATACATTAACATTTGGTCTGAGGGTCTGACAGGTCAATGTTGGCAAAATCTAGTGTTATAACCCGACCCAGAGAGGAGACTGGAAGCAACTTGGGCTGCATCTGGGTAAGTGGTAGTCTCTGCAAAACTCACAAATTTACATTTATACAAAAGTAATCAAAACTTTATTTACAAATTAGCATTAATAAACATACTTCACATATATTGCTATATATCATATAACCTAAGCAACATTACATAAATGATTCAATTCCTGCCCCTTTTTTAAACAAATGTCTTTATTGAACCATCATTTATGACATAAGCAATCATACATTTATATAATTGAAAACAAACCACACTTGCACAATCCTAGTTGCACACATTTTACATCAAAAACCATGCTGACACACTTCCAGTTGCAAACATTATTATACGTCACTTATCTACCCAATCATTTTCAGTCAAACGTTATATAGACCTTAAGACCTGCCTTCTTTTAAACCATTCATTCATCCCCTTTATGCATTGTTCCACAATTCCCATTTTTCCTATGTAGTTTGTTCCTATCCTTTTCTAAAGATCTCCATTCCAGTTGTTTTATGTCCGTTACTATAGGCTCTTGAGATGCTGGTGAGTCTTAAGGTGGAGAAGGTGTGGAAAGTAAAGGAGGCCAAGTTATCTGATGATTCCGGCTGTGTGAGTGATAACTTCTCTAACTGTCTTGATATGTATCATCTTACACCAGGAATGGAACTTTGTCTTCATATTTTTGTAAAGAGTTCAGTGTTCTATTAGCTACCTGTGGCTGTGACTTCATCCTAGCTGAGTTGTATTTTAAGCAACAACTACAGATTCCTTTTCCTTAATTTTATTTTCTTCTTGACACTCTTTAAAAGTTGACCAACAAGAAGTTGGTACCTTTTTACCCTTTTGTTTCACTTTTTTTTTTTAAATTTTATAAAAAGAATGTTTATCAAAAAGAACCTTTTCCTGGAAACTGTAATGCACTATCATTTCTTCTGAGCTCAGACCATTTTACCAAATAATTACACCTGTCTCTACCATACTTGTTAAACATGTACCTGCCCGAAGGCTCCGGCTTCATAAAGCTACTTGTACTGGCTTGCATCATAAAAACCCACTCTCATACCAAACAGATATGCAACTATAATTAAGATCACTTTCATTCCCAATGAAGGGATCCTTTATTTATTTATTTATTTATTTATTTATTTTTATTAGAATCCACTCTCACTTTTGAAGGCCTTTTCCAAGTCCTTCTGTGAGGGCATCATGGGCCCTGGAACAATGACACTCTGTCCTTGTATATATTAATACCCTGCTTGTACTTAATTATACCTTAAGCATGTAATTAGAAGTGATCACACAGACATCCAGTTACCTCCTTCATGCAAGTTACCACTTGCATGCAATTAAAACCCGTAAAGAAAGTTTTAGTAAAGCTTACCTTCAGAGACTTTAGACTCCACTGAGATTTAAAATTTCATAGAATCACAGCAGAAGCTTGCTTGGCAAAACTTCTCTCTTTAGGGCCCAGTGCCAACTTGTAATGCAGCAGTAACACAAATGGGTCAGAAATCTGAGTCACAGCACCACTGTTAAGGTACCAAATAACATTCACACAACAAAGTTCAGCAGAAAATAATCTCCTTTAATGCACAGAAAAACACATACACAGGAAACTAAGAAATCAAGATCCTCTCTCCTTGAGTTGCAAGAAACGGTCTCTATACCTGTCTTTCGGCTTTTCCCGGTTAGGGGTCGCCACAGCGGAACTCCGGTCCGCTAATGATTGGCAGTAGATTTTTACGTGCTGGTTTGCCGGGCCTAACGCACAACCTTCAACGAAGGAACGCCCATTCACGCATGTCGACACACAGAAAATGCTCTAACTGAGAATCGAACGTGCAACGTCTAACTGTGAGGTGACCGCTACTGCAGCACCACCACCGCAGTAAACAGTCTCTATACCTATTTTCATTAAAAGCAACATTATTTTAACTGTTGTAAAACTGCCAATGACCAATTAGAAATGAACACTACAGCATTAATTTTAGGCACAGTTTCTGAATTCCATGATAGAATGATGTTCTTAGAAAAATTTTATACTTTTCTAACCATGTTAGCACTTGCTAATATTGGACAGGAAGCAAGCAAACTAATGCATGCTGAAGGACACAGTGAATTTGCATTCTGCTATGAAAGCATATTAGAAATGAAAGCACCAACATTTTTCCCTTGTCTGTACTTCTCACCCTTCTTAACTGTACAAGGAGTAGCATAAAGCTGCTGCTCTCCCTCATAAGAATAACAGCAGTATTTTCTCACTTTACTTGTCACTGCAATTTCCAGTACAACCAGCTTTGTTTTCTGTTTGGTTTTATGAATGCCAGCACTGATACCTTATTTGTAGTACTGCAACTACCATTAGCAAGGTTTCAAAAATTTGTTTGGGTATATGTAAATGTGCTGCCATACAGTTAGCTTTACAATGATTAATTGCTTCAGTTTCTTTAAGCGGGCTACTTGTGCACTGTAAGAAAGTATTGCAAATATGTGCATATACCCAGCTGCAGTAATTTGAGCCCAATAACTTTTTACTAATGCATTTCTCTCAAAAGCTTGCTATATTTATTGCTGGTAAGCAACCTGTTAGAATTTCATTCATCAGTTCTTTTTTGGAAAGGTTGCTCCCCTTCACCCCCATGCAACTTTGTGATTCCTTTTGGTAGTTTCAGATATTGCAGGGGTAAATTTCAACACTGACATTTTATGTATTGTTTTGCTTCAAGCATCATGTTAAGTAAATGAAATAATAAAAAAATCCTCTGTGGCATATGTATACCTTTCTTACCAAAGTGCGAAAAATCTGAATACAGATACTGTTAACACTAGAAGTATTTGTTTCTCTCTGGATGTGTCTGCTACATTCATTAAAGGTTTAGCATTATGGCACTTCTATAAGCAGACCCCCCCCCCAATGTAGGCCCTGCAGTTTCAATTCACCTCAGCTTGAAAGAATGGTAGCACAGAATCAAATTTTTTCTGCATTCTCCATCACTGTAGTACCTTGAGGCACCTTCATGATACACATCAGGCTTTCACTCAAATGGCACACAGTTTCACTGTTTTATTACTACAGTCCTCCACATTTACTTTCAGTTTTTCACTTTTACAGAACACTCGAAGACCGCACTTATAAAATTATGCCTTTACTGAAGCAAACTTGTCACTTTAGTATAAAATCTTAATTCTTTGAAATGCTTTAAGATATTTAACAATTCTCACCCACTAACACAAATCATCTGTAGGAAGAGCTGACACATACAAAGAAGTGGAGTCAGAGCCATGGACTAAAACTAAAACTAAATGCCAAGAAATGCATAATGGTATCCTTTGGGAAGTCATCCACCCCTGGTAACTGTTATATTGACAACACACCCCTAAGAGTTGACCCAGCAGTCAGGGACTTGGGGAGGCACATAAACGGCAATCTAGCTTTTGACCATCATCTGCCCACAGTAGTGAGGAAATCATTATATGTTGTGCAACTAACAAAGGTATGGCATCTAGATCCAAGGAGGCCATTGTTCCACTGTAGTCAGCATTCATCAGACCTATCATTTAATAACCCCTTTGTTATGTACCTAAGCAGGCATAACCAACAACTGGAACATCCACAGAGGTTCCTCACTTAGAGGGCTACATGCCTGTATTCTGTCTCCTGCAGGCTGTTGAGGGGAGATGTATGCCTGGCATACAAGGCATTATCAGACCACACTCTGATGGATCTCCTGTATATTTGGAAAACAAACTGCTCCAGAATTACCATTCTAAAGACTTGTACATTGCCTTTGATATAAATAGGACCTGCTGGAGAGATGTATCCCAGAGACTACCCCTTCGCTGGACCAGGCTCCCTATCCATGTGAAGCAGAGTTTCTCCCTAGCCCAATTCAAGTTCAACTTGGACAATTGGATGTGGAACAGGAAACTCATCCCTTACTTAGCACCTATGCCTCTTATGGGCACAGGCAGCTGGTAAATGGTTCATTTCTCAGGCCCCTGCTTACACTTGTCAAGGATACCAGAAACTATGAGATATTTTGGATGCATGGTAGGTTGTTAGACTAGTAAACACCTATGAACTCTAGTATAAATGACATAACTTAAGATGTGAGAGTGTTCAATCTCGCCTTTGTTCTTACACGTGGGTTCGGAGCCGATCCTCGGCTCCGTGTCGGCTGACTGCAAGCTCTGCATCGAGAAGAAGCTCGAGGGCATCTAATACCCACAATCCCCCTCTGCCTTTACCTCAGATCTAGTTTGCCGCTGCTGCATACGCATCGCTGGAGGCTAGGCTTTTTACAGATAAGAATTTATCTATTCTGTTTAAATTTTTCAAAAAACTTCTTTAAATCTAGTCAATTAAAGTTAGAGTAAGGTGTGTGAGTGGATTTAGAATTCTCGGTACCTTAGATTAGTTTAACCTAGTTTAACTAAAGGGTATAGAGTTTTTCGGGGCCTACCACCCCTACTTGGATCACTTTTGACTAAGAATTTGTTGTAGTCTTGCTTTCTTAAGCAATTGACAATCGGACTTTCTATTACCGGATTTGACATTTTTACTGGAATTGACTTTTACTGGACTGTCTCTTTCTCTTGTCATTATGTCTGAGAAAATAAAATCTGGCTTCAAACGTTGTCAGTGTGGCCAAAAGATGTCGGTCACAGACAACCACAGTTCCTGTGTCTACTGTCTTGGCCCTCTCCACTTACAAGAGGACTGCTCTATTTGTCACTCTTTTAGTGGGAGGGTCATGACAGATAGGCGCAGGAAACTGATGGACAGAGGATTGTTGAAACCCTCTTTCCAGGAGGCTCTGGATGCTTCAGACCAGGCATCCAAGTCTTGAAGGCGTCGGAGCCAAAGTCATCGGCTCCAAGCTCTTGGTCTAGTTAGATCACCGGTTCCACAGACTTGGCCGAGTGTTCAACTGTTGGCAGTTTCAAGCAAGCCTCGAGTCTTGGAACGTGACTGAGCTCCCTCCACCGACTCTGCTGAGGTCGGCCCGTCTTCGATCCCTTCACTCGTTCTTCTAGGCCCCTTTCCGACACCGATGTGGACCGTGTGGTGCAGAAACTGATGGAGCACGGCCCTATCTAAGCTTATCTCGGTCTCCTCTCAGTTGATGTCGAGACTTGAAGGCCTGCCACTATCTCCATCTGTTCCTCCTCCGAGACCTGTCCAGTCTGAGCCGGAAGAAGCTGAACTGATGATTGTGGAGCCCTCGGTGCCAGAACCGCTTTTTCTCGGTCGGCACCGTTCACCTCGACTCCATCCGATCCGGTACTGGAGTCTCTGGGCGAAGATCCTCCCTTGGTTCCGGGACCGAGTCGGACCGATGTTTCGTTCAGGCGCTCCCTCGGGGCCTCGCGCGGATCGACTCTGTTCCGTCCTCTGGGTCGGTGCCTTGCTCCTGTTTCGGGATTCTTCCCATTTCTTGAGATACCTCGACTCGGGACCCGGGGCCTTCGACCTCATGAGGAAGGTGTTGTCTACCCAGACAACCACATCAGCAGGTACAGCTTCTCCTCCCCACAAAGGACCGTTATCCTCCTCTGCACCCACGTACGTCCAAGCGTCGGGCACCAGTGTCTCAGCCACCCCTGGAGGTGCCCCTCTTCCTCTGAGGCTTCTTGGGATGCTCCCCACGAAGTCCCTAGGAAAAGACTGTGTAAGAGGAGACACTTGGATTCTCCACAAGAATCCTTGACATCTGATACTGACTTAGATGAGTCAGAAGGGTCCCCTAAGTCACCTTCAGAGGATGTCTCTTTTCTGACATCTTGGAGATCCTAAAACAGAGAGGTGACTGGCAAGCCCTCCCCTTCTGAGGATGAGTCAGTTTTGCTTAAGGCATTTGGTGCCGCCCTTCCTCCTCCTGGGTCACTCCGCCCTTTGATGAGTTAATGGAATTAATTGCTCGAAGGCGTGGGAGACTCCTGACACGGTGGAACCAGTTCCTAGGAAGCCAAATAAGTTCATCACGGCACCACAGGACAAACCTTACCTCACCAAAGGAATTCCAGTAGATGCCATGGTGGTGGCCCGAAAAAGGAGATGTCGGAGTCTTCCTCATCTGTCCATCCGCCTAACAAAGACTCTAGGACCATGGACAGATACGGGAAGCGCATTTTCAGTTCAGCGGCTTTCTCTATCGTTCCTGAACTATTTGACTCATTTTACACGTTTACAGAGGGATCTAGTCAAAGAGTTGGGAGATACCCTCAGGGTACTACAGATGCCGCTGTCTCAGAGAAAGTTACAGCGCATCTCAACACCCTTCGTCCATTGTAAACTTCGTCCATGAGGCTGATATCCTATGCAGCGAAGGATCGAGTAGGGCAGCGGCTTCAGCGATTGCTCTTAGGCAATCCTGGATGCTTATGTTCGTTCTGGAAGCCTTCAAGTCTTCCTTTACTAACGCCCCATTTGATGGAGCCACACTTTTGGCCCTAAAGTAAAGGAGACCCTTACCGGTGTGAACAGGAGGGAAAGACTCTGTCTGCTGTCGGAGTCCATTTTCCACCCCCAGACCGTGCCCCAAAGGCCAACGTGCTGGGAAAATGTGGCTCAGAAAACCCCAAGGATCTTTCCCGAACACACAGGGTGATGCCCCTCTAGAGGCAGAGGGGGCAGAGGTGGAAGACGCCGCCCTGGCGGCAGAGGGGTCCGCAAAACCAAGGTGACAGGGATAACCTCCCTGGCAAACCTTTTCAGCACTCCTGAGAGGAGGCCCGACTGTCCTGCTCTCTGGAGGCAGTCGGGGGTCGCTTAGCTTTATACCCTCAGGCCTGGCAAGACCTTTCTTCAGACAATTGGGTAAAAGCGTTGTTACCAGAGGTTACAAAATCCCATTTCTATCCACCCCATTTCCAAAGAAAACTCCCAGATGTACCACCCCATCCACGAGAGCCAGCAGCTACAGAAATTTCAAAGCTGCTAGAAAAAGAGTCATCAACCAGTCCTAGCGGACCAAATAGGATTCGGAACTTACCCAAGGTTCTTTTTAGTTCCAAAGAAGACAGGGGACTGGAGGCCGATTCTGGACCTAAGCCATCTCAACACCTTTGTCAAGAAGGAAAAGTTCCGAATGGTCACGCTTCAATCGATCCTTCCATTCTTACAGAAGGGCGACTGGATGTGCTCAATAGATCTGAAGGACGCATACTACCACATCAAAATGGCCAGGGCGTCCAGGGATCATTGCTTCCGGCTGGGAGCCAGTCACTATCAGTTTGAGCCCTGCCCTTTGGTCTGACCACAGCCCCAGGGTCTTCACCAAATGCATGGCAGTGGTAGCGTCTCATCTGAGCCTAGGATTCCAGGTGTTTCCGTATCTGGACGACTGGCTCCTGTCTGCCACCACCAGGCGTCAACTGATACAAGCCAGGGATTACACCCTACAACTTTGTACACACCTTGGCATTTCAGTAAATTTCGAAAAATCATTGCTACAGCCATCACAGCATATTTTATTCATAGGAGCGGAATTAGATACGCGTCAGCTAGTTCTAAAACTTCCTATAGAAAGAATAGTAGCACTTCAATTCAACATTTCCCTTCTGCTGTCGTCCAAAAAGTCCCCAGCAAAAATTGTTCTGAAAGTTTTGGGTCTCATGGCAGCTTCCCTCATTGCGATACCATTGGGAAGACTGCACATGAGAGTGTTACAATGGCTTCTGTTTGCACAATGGTCATTCCAACAACTTCCACTGACTCACGAAATATTGATACGAAAACATGCAAATCACACCTAATGTGGTGGTTACAGACTTGCAACCTATCCAGCGGAAGACCATTTGTGCTACCCACACCGTCAGCGACAATAACCACGGACGCTTCCCTGATAGGGTGGGGGCATCTTTCAGGGACAGACAGTCCAAGCGAATGGACCAATCTGGGTACAATCTGCACATCAATGTTCTGGAGTTGAGGGCAGTGTTTTGGCGTTGCAACACTTTGCTCCCCTTCTTCCTCCAGGGACCATTGCAGTTCAGACAGACAACATGTCCGTAGTCTGGTACATAAACAAGCAAGGGGGAACCAGGTCTTACCAACTATGCAGAGAGGCCATGAGAATTTGGCAATGGGCAGAGTCCACGGTCACTTTCTGATCGCAACGCACATCCCGGGGTCATCCAACGTCATAGCCGACAGGCTGAGCAGAACAATACTATTGCCTCACGAGTGGTCCCTCAAACAGTCAGTTGCGAGAAGGATTTTTCGCAAATGGGGCCAGCCTACCTGCGATCTGTTTACGTCTCCAATGAACGCCAAATGCAGGAGCTACTTTGCCCTATTACCCCTCAGGAAGTCCCCAGGGACGCGCTGGTGCACGATTGGCCCCGGTCTCCTATATGCTTTTCCTCCATTTCCCCTGATTGCAAAGTTTCTACAGAAAGCCAACAACCTTCAGAGGACTATTATTCTCATTGCCCGTTCTGGCCTCGTCAAATTTGGTTCCCCTTTCTATTGCATCACTGCATTCGGGGACCTTGGATGCTGGACCCAGAGCCAGATCTACTGATTCACTCGTCAGGAGTTCCTCACCCATCTCTAGAATCTCTCCATCTAGCAGCTTGGCTGCTCCGCTTCTTAGCCAGGTCAGTTCCCTTACATCGGCAGTTCAAGATATTTTAGTAGCTTCTCATAAAGTTTCCACTACAAAGACTTACACCAGTAAGTGGAAGCGTTTGTCTTCTGGGCGGAGTCACATCATTTGGACCCTGTTACAGCTCCGTTAAACAAGGTTTTAGAATTCTTGACTGAATTATTTCATGAAGGAGCTTCCCCGGCTACTTTAAGAGTACAGTTAGCTGCCATTTCTAACTATCATGTAGAAGAATGTGGTGCGCCTATTATGGCTCACAGACTTTGTAAAGCCTTTTTAAAAGGTTCTTTTCATATCAGACCACCAGTTAGAAGTCCGACATCACCGTGGAATTTAAACTTGTTGCTCTCTAATTTGATGTTGCCACCCTTTGAACCAGCTTCAAGTTGCACATTGAAATTTTTGTCATGGAAAACATTATTTCTAGTGGCCATTACATCTGCTAGGCAGTGTCTGAGCTTCAGGCCCTTTCAGTCAAACATCCTTATTTAATATTTCATTCTGACAGAGTATCCCTACGCACTAATCCATCCTTTCTTCCCAAAGTTTGTTCTTCTAGTAATATTAATCAGTCCATTGAATTACCCACCTTCTTTAAAACCACTCTAATAAATTGGAGTATATGCTGCACAAACTGGACGTCCATAGACAACTCAGATTTTATTTGGATAGAACAAAAGATCACAGGAAATCTGATCAACTATTTATAGCTTTTGCTGACAGCAGAAAGGGTCTTGCAGTTAAACGAACTCTTTCTAAATGGCTAACTGACTGTATCACATATGTTTATGAAGCCTCTGACCAAACATTATCAGCAAAACCCAGAGGACATTCTACCAGATCAGTGTCTACATCTTTGGCTCACGCTGCTCGCTTTCCTTTAGACACTATTTGTGCGGCTGCTACTTGGGCTAAACCACATACATTTATCTCTCATTACAAAGTGGACAGGGTTTCTAGGGATAGGGCAACCTTTGGTTCCACTGTGCTCAAGAACGTTCTCCCTTGAGTTCCTCAGGATCATGGAGCTAGGCGCTACCCATGTGTAAGAACAAAGGCGAGATTGAACACTCTCACATAAAGAAGTTATGTCCTTACCATAACGTTCCATGTGGAATGTTCATCTCGCCTTGGTTATTACACTCCCACCCTTAGGAAGAACGTTCGATTTGGTGCCTGGTCTGGAGTATTCTCCTTCTGCTGTTGCAGTATTACTGTTACTATCATACTCTTGGTATGTTTGTATATATGTCCTTTTATGTATATAGGTGGCATGTGTGCGTGCTTTGTGTCTGGTTTGCTTGCAAACTAGATCTGAGGTAAAGGCAGAGGGGGATTGTGGGTATTAGATGCCCTCGAGCTTCTTCTCGATGCAGAGCTTGCAGTCGGCCGACACGGCGCTGAGGATCGGCTCCGAACCCATGTGTAATAACCAAGGCGAGATGAACACTCCACATGGAACGTTATGGTAAGGACATAACTTCTTTTTCAATGAAGTTCCTTAACTCATAGTTCTCATTAATCCCATTTAAGCAAAGTATACATGCCTTCCTTTCCTGTGTCTCTAGCTTTGCTTCAGGCTGTCTTCCTTCAGGCTTCTTGGGCTCTCCCTGGTGCTGCAACACTACTCTGGGCTGGGTCATCTCAGTCTTCCTCTTTTAAATCTGTGGAATTCCTGTCCTGAACAGGCCATTGTCTGGATAGCAAATTTCTACATGTCCAAAGCTCTTGAGCAGGTTCTTTCTGGATACAAGTTTCCTTCCTCTGTGACTTTCTTAGAACAGACCTAGGGTTGCCACCTAACCATTTTTTTCCAGACTATCCAGTAATCAAAGTGATTGTCCGGTAGTCTGGGGAACACTGTACAAACTCTGGTATTCTGTTTCAAAAAAAGAAACTCTGAGTTTGTTAATTTGGTAGAGTTACTATGCTATGCTTTTATGAAAAAAAAAAAAAAAGTAAATCCGCAGAAAAAGGCATCGGGAATGGAAAAAGAGGGCATTTCCCATCGACTGATGTCACAAAACTGATGGTGCAAGGGGTATGGCTTTGGTCTGGTTTTTGCCACAACGAAAGGTGGCAACCATAAACAGACCTCCACTTGCGTCGTCCTGAGAGCCAAATGTTTTATTTTCCATTCCTTTTTTATGGAAATATTGCTCCTCTTAGAGTTGCTATGTCTCCACCTACGGGCCAGTTATATTGCATTGCAATTAATCTGTTTTGTGTTTTTTTCTTGTTTTATTTTGTTTTTAGCTACACCTATGGAACACTTTATTAAATGACACTTCCTCCAGTGGGTTTCACGAATGTCATTTTCTTACTGACAAACTCCACAGTTTACCAGAGTAGGTCTTCAGTGACTGGGCGCCTATTTAAAACATTAGGAAAAGCTAAATGAATGAAGTTTTATAAACATGCTGTGCAACTACATTTTAGCAAATTCTTTAATCTTCCCTGAGTTGTACTATAGCTAAAACTCCTCAAATTTTATTCATTCAGCTTTTCTGAGTTTTAGTATGACTGAATTTTTTGAATCCAGTTTGTGACTGAATGAATGAATTTGCAGAGTTGTAGCACTAATGGCACACACTTAAAACTTCATTCACAAACATGATTTCTCTCTGACTAGAGGAAGTGGGGTGATCTGCAGCAGGGCATAAGAAAAGAAGTTGGAGTTGCACTTTGCAACATAATGAGTCTTGTCCAGACACTGGGGATCTGGAGCTGCAGCACTGTCAGCATCCATGTTAAGCTATCCTTACACAAACACCTCCATTATGGGTAGAGGGACTGGCAGAGTACACTAGAAATCCCAGAGAATTCGCCATCAACAAAAAAAAAATTCAGCAACCGAGTTCAGTCTATTAATAATGTGTCAGTGCGAAAATCCAGTTGGCAATGACTTCTGTATCAGTCATGTGGTGGCTACCATCTGTCCTATTCTGGTGGGAATTTGAGTTGTTCCCTTCCATGATTTGAGCAGCAGACAGGGCCCAGTTCCCAGCCTGCCAGCCTACAATGTTTCATCCTTTCTTTCTTGGCCCGTGGTCATCCTCCACCACTCCTTTTGATAGGCAACATTCTGTATCACTCTAGTAGCCAGTCACTGCATCCTGCTTGTCTCCCCTTTCCTCTTCCCATCAGTCATTTAGTTCCCAATTGCCATTCCACATATCTAGCCTGTGAGTGCTTGGTGCAGCCAGCCCTCTCCCCTCTTTCTCTAAATAGTGGCGTTCAGGATGCTCTGCCATACACATTTCCAGAGTCTGTGACAAGAGTTCTTATTGTGCATCTTGTTTAGCTGTTTGATCTAAGATTCCCATGTCTGATTCCCCTCATCCATTAACGAAGTCCTGTAGTTGTATCCCCCCACACACATATCAGTGATTCATATCCTTTCTTTTATCACACTTTCCCTACTTGTCGGCAGTCTATTTTTTTTGTCTTCTCCTTTATGGCCTGTCCGGACTCATTAATGTATCTATCCTTCTCCAAGCCTGTCAGAAAGACTATTCCTATGTATTCCTGTCATCTAGAATTGTCAGTGATTCAGTGGTCCCAGCCTTCCAGCCTGGCACAGGGGGCAGAAATTGGAAGGTGTGTTACCTTGGCATGTTTTCTGGGGTTTATAAGTAAAGCCCCCCCCCCCTGCATAGCTTATCTGGTTACCTTGTCCACCTCTTTATTTTTCATTCCTGCCAGTTCCTGATCTACCTGGATCCTGCTCCTTTCCCAGGCCACAAACTACCCACAACCCTTCAATGCAGGTATGATACATGGCATACATGAAATGAGTTAATTAATGATTTATGGATTATGTATTATATATTAGGATGGAGAGACTGGTGTACAGTGCCATACACTGTTGATCTGCATTGACCCTGACCTCCATTCTTAGTGCCTGCTCCGCCAAAAGGCTTGCAAAGTGGTAGAGTTGGGTTGCGACGCATTGTAGACATTCATTCAAAATCTTAATACCTTTCATTATGTATAATAGTCTGGTATGTGTAATGAAGTTTACCCTCTCAGCATATTTATGATAGAAAGTGTTCTAGATTCTGCTTCTGTTCATTGGCAGCATCACACATTATACACTGGAAAAGTCATTAAAAAGAAATGGTCATAATGTACCTCTGTGACTGAGTTTGGAGAACTGTTAAAAACAAAGTATTCTGGCAATAAATCAGTTTTTCTTAAATGTTAATGTTTTTGCTTCATTTCTAAAATAGAATAACAGCTTCTGCAACGTTCAGTCTTTTTGAAATTATTTTTGTAGCAGTATTTCTGTTAAAATTATATTTTGGAAATTATGTATAATACATGTGCCATTTTGTTTTTATATTGTGTTCCATTTTGCTTTCCTAGTGAATATCTAGAAATACAGCAGACTGAACTGGACAGCTTGACAGCACAGTTAAAAGATATGCGGAGGAATTCCAGGCTGGTATGTACCATTGTCCAACTACTTGAGAATGTGTGTGCTCCAATACCTTACAGCCTGCTAGATTTTGTCTGTCTTTATGTGATTTGTGTAAAACTGAAGAAAAATTAAGAAAAAAAACTATATTTAGATGAGGAAAAGCTGCACTTGGACAGGTTTGCAAAGTTAATCCATGTTATAGTGAATGTCTGTTGATAAAATTGGTGTCTGGAACATCAAGCTTCAGTCGGTATTGGTTATTTTCAGTATTCATGCTGAAATTGGAGAAACTGATGTCCTGCCTTGAAGAATAGTAATTGTTCATGCTGTGTTGAACAAATGTATGCATGCTGTACCACAGTGTAGCTTTAGGTACTGAAAAGTACTTTATTTCTCTGCAGAGGGTATCGCACATTTATCACTTGTCACATATGTGTTTTTTCCCTAGTGGTATCTATATCCCTCCTCTGTCAGCACAAGAGCAGTGTCAGTCTCGTACTACTCTGCCTTAAAATGGAATATGCCACTCTACATACACTTAGAATTGCCCCATGCTGTCTTTGTCTACAAGTCTGAAACATTGCCATTCCTACATGTTAACTACTACAAGTATTTTGGTCATTTTTATTTTTTCTTCAGGATCATTAGAAAATTATAATCATATGGCAAAATATTTATGACAAAAAGTTGTGAAATTAAATTATTTTTAATTTATAGTACTTGAGCAAGCCTGAGACTAAAATGTCTGTTTGCATGTAAAAACAAATGGATCCAAAATGCTATTATTGTAACCACTGATTATGATAAAAATTCCATGGAATTCCCTCAGTTTTTACAGTTAAAATTAAGGGACAGGTTTGGAGAAGAATTTCCTAAAGAAAAATACATACATGCATTAAAAAAGATACTGTGGACAAAGAGTGGCTTAAAGGGTCTGTTGAAGTGGGAAGAGGAGATGAAAGAAAATATCCACTATCTTGTCCTTTTCAAATGAGATGCTCTTGCCAGCTCCTGTGAAAGGGGGTAAGCAGCCACCTTTAAAAATGTGATGGTAAGGAATGCAAATATGGTGAAGGGAGGGAAGTTCAACAGTCCTTCATGCTGATGTAGGTTCCATGGTCTTTCCCTTAAGAGGAACATCCTAAATTATATTAAGTGAAATGCATTATCATTCACAGGAGGAACAGTGATTGTTTTGCCATGTAGGATGGCATACTGTAGCTATCAAGATGCTCCCCTATACTGATATCTTCCATACTACAGGCTCCCATTTCATAGCACTTTAAGTGTTATTGCAGGCTTTTGGTGAATTTGGGAACATGTGTATGCACAGATTTAATAGGCAGTCACATGTCTGACTGGTGAAGTCACCCGTTGCCATCAGGATTTTTCTCAATTCAGTGAACTTTGTCTCAAATAATGGGCCAAACACCATTCGGAGACTGCTGGACTACATTTTAAGAACCCACTTAATAATAAGTGAATTCTTGTCCAAGTTGTTCATTACTATATGGGGTATTTAGCTTCCCTTGTAGAATCTGACTGATGTGGAAGACCTGCTGTCGATCTTCTTGACCATATTCAGAAGGTTTAATCCTTTTCAGAGACTATAAATTTAATGAGAAATTTTGCCTGGGATAAACAAAAAAGTCTTTTGTGGAAAAAAAAAAAGACAATTATAAGTTCACTGGGTAAGAACAACCTCAGCCTTAAGCCATTTTTTTGTAATTTATGCTTTGACTGGACTAGTCCCACTAGGCTTGTGGCTTCTTTTCATGGGAGACTTGATGGTATTGATAGAGTAGGGAAGGTTTGCCTAGGACACTGTGGAAATCCAACTACTCACTTCCTGTCTAGTAGTATGGTGCTGGGAAACTGGAGTGCTGCAGAGTACATCATGGAGTGTGCGTGTGTGTGTGTTTCCACACTGGGTGAATGTGTTTACTCAACAGTTATGATTAGGCAAGGAGCAACCACCTGATATAGGTAATGCTGATTAACTCTGTGGTGATTATTATTTAGAAAAATTCAGGCTGTTTATGACTGTGAGGTTACAGACAGTTTCTGTAGAGATGTGAATTGAACATTACAGCAGAGTTTTTACTTTTAAGACTTAAAGGAAAGAGTGAATTGCTGACTTGATGTATTAGAGCTTTATGTGTATCATTAAGAGACAAAAATATTACTGAGTGCATCAGCACATTCTAAGTCATTAGCTGAGGTGGGTGAAAGAGAATCGCAAATTATGACAAGCTGGACAGGGAGCATTACACAGAATTTAGATGAGGAGTTTTTTTGCTACTGTTCCATTGCATAGAGCAGGAGAACTCCTTGCCTGGCTTCAGTTCAGGCACATAGATCCATTAGGAGTTGAGATACCACAAGTCATACCTATCACATTTCCAGATTTTTGCAGATTGTACAGATTTTTGCTTCATCTTTTTGGTATGTTCATCAAACTGTGTGTTTTTCTGGCATATGATTGAGGCCTGAAGTCACTAAATGGCATACTTTGAATTTCAGACATCATGTCTTTCACAAAGTGAATGCTAATGCAAATCCTGTTATTCTAGACGGCTTCTAAGTTTGTAACGGCAATATTTAAAATCTGTCCCTATTTTGGGTTCTTTGCCCCCCCTGTTATTTAGGCTTTGTCCATATTTCTTGCAGTAAGAGGTTGAGAGGTATGCCATAAGTGCATGCAGTGGTGTAGTTACTACTAAAACAATTTATGATTTAAATTTAGAGACAGAACATGCATTGCAGTCAGTACTGGCAAGCTTCACAAAAGAATAGTTTGGTCCCATGGAGTGATTCTGTATTTTGTGTTGCATGTGAGTTGAGCAAATAAAATCCAAATGCAGGCTAGCAATACATTAAACAGATGTGAGATTATTTCTTTTGAAAAGTGCAATGCCAAAGCCATTCACAAAATGTAGACAAATTTGTGATCTGTGGGTTTTGAGCAGACATTAGAACTAGAGGTAAAAGATTGTCATCAGAATTTTTGTGGGTTTAAGTAGGTGTGTGATTCAGTATGTTAGATGCAGAAGTGAGGAATTTTGTGGGATTGTTTAAAATTTGTGTGTAGAGTGTGAAAAAATGGGTATGATGATAAAAAGTGTACAACATATAGTAACAATGACTATTTTTGGGTAGATTACACAGACAATAAACAGCCTACCAAAAAGGCAGTAGATGAAGAATGCTCGATTCTTCCACAGTTTGTGTAATTACTATCCTTTCCCAGGCTCTTCCCCTTTGCAGGGGTATGAGGCCCAGATTTTTGGGAAGGGATAATATACAATTAAATATGTTTACTGCATTAATATTATCCAGAGAGGAAGGAAGTGGGGAAAGATGTACTGAGGGCTAGAAAAATCCAAGGTGCCAAAGAAATCCAGGAAAGGGCATAAATCTTCATTGGTATTGCATGAAAGTTCTAGCAGTTGGTGAGAATAGTCTTCATGCTGAAAGCTGTACATCAGGCATTTTATATTGGTTAAGAAAGCAGAAATCAGATGTGTATTTTTGCATTATGTGAGAGAGGTATTAGTTTACACATCCTGGCAAACCTGTGAAAGCAGTCAGGCTTTTGAGAGAACCTGGCTTCCTAATCAGGACTCTGTATGCTCATGAGTAGCAATTGTAAGTGATGGGGTAGATGTTTAAATGACTTGTTGAATTAGGAAGAAGTATGATGGTACTGTGTGAAGGAAAAAACATAATGTAGTTAAACATGTATGCATACACAAGGCTTTTCTTTATAGCACAACTTAAGTGAAAAGGTCAAGCCATGGCTTATGCCAGCTTGCATTATTGCAAGAGCAGGCAATTTTAACTGCAGTTTATGATGCCCACAAATTAGAGAAAGCTATTAAGATGAAATGGATACAAGAATCTATAAAAAAAAAAAAAGCGCTAATGAATATTGGTTGGTGTCTGGCACTAAAAGGCACGCTTTTTGTAGAGGCGATTAGAAACAAGAATTGTTTATGTTTGGATGGATGGATGCATTTAAAGAGCAGTGTTTTTTGAAATGTGCAGAATCTTCAGATAGGACAGTCATTTTATTTTGACAGGAGAGGAGATTTTCAAAAATAGTTTTGGTTCAGCTGCAGTTTAACCATACTTAAATATGGTTTGGATGACCATATTAATTTGAGATTGGCGCATCATTCATGGAGGAAGTGGATGAAAGCATTAAAGATGATGATTGTGACAGAATATTTAGAGGCAAACTGCAGAGAAGGAAAAAGAATGGAAGAAACACATGATCTGACTAGAATGTGTAATAGATGCAGGGATAAAGAGCATCTCTGAAGTATTTTGACACTTGCTTAAAGCAAACCTCTCTATGTATGGTGAAACTCCCATTTGCTGCAAAAGAGAATAAAACTTATAATAAAAGCAGTCCATCTTTTTTTCCTTCACTCCTTTCTCAAAATGTAAAGGAAAAATTATAAGGCCAGAAGCTTCTGTGACTAAACTTGAGTTGTTGAAAGGATTGTATGAGCATCATTCAAGAAGTTTTCTTTCCCAAAATAGTTTCATCTGATGTACAAGTGAAGGGGTATGTTCTTCATAAGGATCACTGCTGTAGTAGCGTAAGCTATATAGGTTATATCTTTCCAAGGCTCTAAAAGCCAGCCAACTTTCAAAGCTTCAGGGCACCTTCCCTGTGCCCAAACAGCTTAAGCTGAGCTGACTGTCAGGTTTAGGCACCGAACCCATCTGAGCTTTCTTGCTACTAAGCAGAGCATTCCTCTGTGGGCTTTTGAGGATCAATGCAAATGGATAACCTTGCTGTATTGAACAGAAGTTCTTTTGGGAGGAAATAACCTTCTACTGTTTTACTTATGACAGAAAACTTTTTTTTTTTTCCGTACGATTTATTTGATTGGATACATTTTTTGACTGTCGCATGATATTTTACACAAATATGAGTTACTTTTTTTACTTTTGTAAACGTGAAAATTTATAAAATTTATTTTACACTACTTTTTCTATGGTGAAACTTTTCACTTTTGGATGCTGCAGTAAGTTTTTAAAGTGGTTTTTACAGTGTTTTATTACAAAAAGTTAACTATTACAAAAAAAGTTTTACTGATTGTGGCTTCCCTGCAAATTGGGCACTTTTTCAGCTTTCAACAACCTGCTAGTTCCTCTCTTCTTTTTGTCACAAAAAAAAAAAAAGTTGCTAAACAGCATTTGTCTACACAGTTGGTAAGTGAGAGAGAGAGACTCTTGTTGGTCCTGGGAGAAGGGGCAGAGAATGTTTCTCTCTATCCAGAAAGTTGTGCCCATTCTTGGAGCGGTCTGGTATTTCTGGGTCCGTTTCTTTAGAAATTCCTGTTTTAAAAAAAAAAAAAAAAAAGTAGATTTCTGTATTTGTGACCGGAGTAATTTATTGGCTTAGATGGAAGGTTTAGTCTAGGATCTCTTCTTGTATGGTTGTTTTTGATAAAAGAAAAAAGATTCTTAATTTTTTTAAATGATTCAAGACCTTGAACTTCTAAATGGCCGTGAAGGGGCAAGATTGTGTTGGCTCCGCAGATTTTGTATTCAGATTCTGGGGAGAGTATGATTTTCAGCCAGACTCTTTGAATGACTATTTCTCTGAAAATATTTCCAGAATGAATCAATTGTTTCCATGAGAAAACAGTGAAGTTTCATGGTCTCTCAAAGTATTTTGAAACTAGCTGCTGCTAAATATTTCTGTAATATTAATGTCGCTCCTCCTGTGAAGGCTGTGAACGTTTTGATCAGTAGGGAAAATGTATTCTTGTGCAACATTTGTTTTTAGAATTCTCAGCTGTCAAGCTCATATGTTGAAGTTTATGCTTGCCAGTTGAGTGTATGAGGAATGTTTTGGCATTTGCTTCCTCTTATGTCTCAAATGACTACTTATTGCTTGAAATGTACATACGATTGCTGTAGCCACCTTCAGGATTGCTACCACTGGAACTGCTATGAGGTTTGGCTGCCTATGCTTTCAACATCTCACAGATGATATCAAAAATGAAATTGTGAATTCCCCCTCTATCTCTGGATAGAGAACTAGTTTTTGGATCTTCTGCTGCAGCAGTGATTTAAAATGTGATGAGAGATGGAAGGTGATTAAAGGGATCCCTCAGATTGTTCAGCCCTTCTTCAAGTTTACCAAGTTTTCATTATTTCCTGTACAACCTTCTTTAAAATGTAGAATAAACAGCCATAGCAAAATGCAGATAAGTAGACATTTATAAAGCACTGTCAGGAGCCCCCGGGAACAAAGGACCATCTAATAGGACTTATTGACTAAGATGAAGAACTTCCCTCACCCTGCCCACAGTGGCAGTCCCTTTATCCTTTCAGAAAGACTGAACCGCCATTTCTCTTGTTTGCAATAGATCATTCAGACAGGTAAAAGCTGCACTCTCTAAAACCAAAAACACAGCATCCATGGGACTGGACAACATCCCAGGCTGCGATTTATACGAACTTCAGAATAAACTGGCTCCCCACCTAAGCGCCATGTTCAATCATAGTCTCACATCAGGCTTTGTGCCCACTGAATGGCGCACAGCAGCAGTTATCCCACTCCATAAAGTGGGAGCCACCACTGATCACGGGAACTATTGCCCTATTAGCCTGATGAGCCTGGTTTGTAAGGCTATGGAACGTATCATCATGGAACTCCTAAACAAAGACATTGGTAACATTGGTAACCTCCAAACTCTGGACCCCACCCATTTCGGGTTTGTGAAAGGCAGATCATACCTCCTGAAACTGACTTCTTTGAGGCAGTCACCAAAGCCGTAGACTAGGGTATAGTGGTGCACACAGCCTATTTTGACCTCAAGGCTTTTGACACCATCCCCCTTTCTGGAATTATAGCTAAACTCAAACTAGGTATAAATTCCTACGTCACAAGATGGGTTGCCAATTGGCTCACTGACAGAACACACACTATAAAAGTTGCAGACTCCAAATCTGACTTCAAACCAGTGACAAGTGGAGTACCACAGGGTTCAGTCCTGGGACCTCTCCTGTTTGGTATCTACTTCTCTGAAGTACAGGCTGACACACAAGGCCTTTGGCTAACGAAGTTCGTAGATGACTGCAAACTAGGAGAAGTAGCAGAGTCCCCAAATGATGTGGACATCCTACAGAAGGGCCTCACTGAGATGCCTGGTGTCAGAGCCATGGCCTCCAGCTCATTGCCAAAAAGTGCAATGTCATCCCCTTTGGTAAAAACTCTCTACCCATGAACTACCACATAGGCGGCAGTCTAACACCGAATGTGTGATGAGACCTTGGGACCCAGGTGGACACTAGTCTCTCCTTTTGATAATTACATCATCACAGTAGTCAGGAAATTCTTCTATGTGGCACACCTCATCACAAAAGGATTCTCATCTAGGAAAAAAAGAGGTCATTGTTCCCCTCTACTCAACATTCATTAGACCTATTATAGAGTACAATGTCCCTTTTGGAATGTACCTCACAAGACATCTCCAGCAGCTGGAAAGGCCACAGAGGTACCTCACAAAGAGGATTACTGACCTCAAACAGATGCCCTACAGTGACCGTTTCAAAAAACTCCAGCTTTACTCCGTAGCATATCACCTACTCTGAGGTGATCTCTGCTTAACATACAAAGCTATGTCAAACCCAGAGCTGTTGGATATGCTACACCTAAAGAAATCCCAATCCCACCAAGCTACATGCTCTAGGGACCTAAACCTTGTCACCACAATAAGCCGGACATGCTGAAGGGATATATTCCTGTCCCAGAGACTTCCTATACTCTGGAACAAGCTACCCATCTATGTCAAGCAAGTTCCTCATTAGCACTCTTCAAGAAAAATCTTGATAAGTGGATGGGAAATAGGAAATACACCCTGGGGAATCACTTCTCTGGCTCTGCTTGACAGGGGCACAGGAAAATAACTTTCTTGGGTGGTGTAATCCAGGGAACCTTGTTGGCTAGGCTTACTTAGGCTCTTGGGCCGATGGCCTAAAACCTACCTATGAACCTGTATGGGGATCCAAGTGTAATCCATCAAGGGTACAGATAGTGGGGGTATGTACCATTGTTCAGGGGATTTCTGTTCACCCACTGGACAGAACTCTTCTTTTCCTCCCTATCATACAGCATTTGATCCCTTAGGGGATGATGGAAGCTATTTCTCCTTCTTGTTTAGGAGAAGGGTTTTATTCAAGCAAGTTTCTGGTGCTAAAAATGAAGATTCTTTGAGACCAGTTAAGTGTTTTTCATTTCTTAACCAGTTTGTGATGGTGCCCAAGTGCAAAATGTTTTCACTTCACAACTTATTACGCCTTCTCCCTCATTTGAGTTTTCTAGTGACTTCACATTTGACAGATGCATATCATCACATTCCTATAGATTCAGATTTTAGGCATTTAAGTATTACCAGTTCCCTGCATTACCCTTTGGGCAATCTGCACCAAAGGTGTTCACAAAGAGTCTAGAGCTTGAGATAGACTACTGCAGATTGCAAAGTATTCACATTTTTCTTTATTTAGATTACTTGCTAGTCTTTGCAGAATCTCTCGTGTTCAGCATTTCAGGAATCTCTCAGTTGAGTATGAGTATGGGATCTCCTACACAGGCTTGGATTCCAAGAGGGCAGTCTAAAGTCTTTTCTGACTCCTCACAGGATTCAAAGAGCTTTTCTTCCACCAGAAAACATGGATCTGTTCCTCAGAATTTCTGCTTAGACTTCTGTCTTAGAAAGGGAAGCCGCAGTGGTGCAGCGGTTGCATTGTTGCCTCACAGCAAGAGGTTCTCCTGTTTGATTCTCTGCTGGGTGCCTTCTGTGTGGAGTCTGCATGTCCTCACCGCGGTCGAGTGGCGTTCGAAAGACATGCATCTGGACCATTTCTCCCCGGGCCTCCACTGAAAACAGGCTCTGTGGAACCTAGTCGGACTTTTCCCAGTCAACAAATGTTAAATAAACATGGGTAGAATGGGCGTGCCTTCATTGAAGGTTGGGCATTGAGGTGGCACCTCTGCAACATAAAAATCTACTGCCAATAATTAGCTGACCGGAGTTCCGCTGTGGCGACCCCTAACTGGAAAAAGCCAAAATAATGACAACAACTTCTGTCTTAGAAAGGGAATTTCTCAGGATTCTGGGTCTCATGGTACCCAATTCTCATTTACCTCTTGTAAATCTCCACATCCAGTGGTACCTGAAATGTCATGGTCTCGGCATTAGCATCCCTTGATATTTCAGATTTTAGTTTTTGGATATTTGAAAAGGGAGATTATGTAGAAACATAACATTTCTCTGAAGCCAGATCTCCCATGCTGTCCTACTGCCCAAGTCAGTAAAGATGCCTCAGGCTGTGCTTTGGTAGCAGTGTCAGTGGGAATAAAAGTGCAGGGTCTTTAAAACAAGAAAGATGGACTATAACATACAAGCATAGAAGAGATGTTGGCTGTTATAAATGCTACAAAATTCAAGTACTTCCTGCGTGAGTGCAATGCACGGCCCCAAATATAACAATTGTAGTAAAAATAAAAAACAGAGCCAGCAAGCTGTGTTCTGGTGAATAATTTATTATTAGACAACAACAGAAACAGACCGGTTTCGGCTGGCAATACACACACAGCCTTCCTCAGTGTAATGAAAACAACTCAAATGCTGTTGTTTAAAATATCACAGAAGAAACATGATTGGTTAGCCTAAAATTGCTCATTGAGCCCTGGTGGGAATAAACCCCCTAACTTAATAATCCATTTTTTCTCCTTAGAGTTTAGTAAAGAGTGCAAATCCGTTTTATTCAACTTTTTGCCCTTTATAATATCAATTATAGTAAAAGAAAACTTTGCAGTGGGATGTATGGTGTGATGTTTATACAATGCATTTTGGACCTTACATTTTTTAATATTGCTAATGTGTTCAGAAATCCTGAGTCTCAATGGACGTGAAGTTTGTCCTACATAAAATGACCCACAAAAACATGTGGCCAAGTAGATGACCCAGTCAGAACTACAATTGGCAAAAAAATTAATATACACAACAGAAGAATTTCTACTGGAAAATTGCTTAATTTTGTTGACTTTATTGCCACATGGCCACATATCGCCCGAAATATACCCAAATCACAATTCATCAGAATGAAAAGGATATGTTCTGATGAGACCTCCTACCATGAAGAGAGTAAGGATTTGATTACTAGGTTTAGATGCAGGGGCTACAAAATGGGACATGTCTTTGATGCCAGTAACAAGGTTAACAAACTTAAGAGGGAGGAATTGTGTGAACACAATCATAGGGTATCACAACCCATCAGGTTTACTACAACTTATGGTAGGAATTCTGACACGTTAATACAGAGTGTACATAGGCATTGGAACATTTTACAATATGATCTTGAGGTATCTAATATTACCCCTGAAAGATGTCTGTTTTCTTTTAGGAAGGGCAAAAATCTGAGCGGTTGCTTTAACCATTTCAAACACCCACATGATTTTGGTACGGATCATTATATTCAAACTACGCTAACAGGGGGAATTCCTATTGGCTGTTTCCCATGTGGCCACTGTTCTAACTGCAATAAAGTCAACAAAACTAAGCAATTTTCCAGTAGAAATTCTTCTGTTGTGTATATTAATTTTTTGCCAGTTGTAGTTTTGACTGGGTCATCTACTTGGCCACATGTTTTTGTGGGTCATTTTATGTAGGACAAACTTCACGTCCATTGAGACTCAGGATTTCTGAACACATTAGCAATATTAAAAAATGTAAGGTCCAAAATGCATTGTACAAACATTACACCATACATCCCACTGCAAAGTTTTCTTTTACTATAATTGATATTATAAAGGGAAAAAAGTTGAATAAAACGGGTTTGCACTCTTTACTAAACTCTAAGGAGAAAAAATGGATTATTAAGTTAGGGGGTTTATTCCCACCAGGGCTCAATGAGCAATTTTAGGCTAACCAATCATGTTTCTTCTGTGATATTTTAAACAACAGCATTTGAGTTGTTTTCATTACACTGAGGAAGGCTGTGTGTGTATTGCCAGCCGAAACCAGTCTGTTTCTGTTGTCGAATAATAAATTATTCACCAGGACACAGCTTGCTGGCTCTGTTTTTTTATTTTTACTACAATTGTTATAAATGCTTTCATCTGTCTTGGTCATCTGTGGTCCCCCTATTCTCTTGGTACTCTCTATTCAGACTGGCCATGGTAGCCCGTGATATAACACTTAAGCACAATCTCACTCTACTGGCATTTACATACCATTGGAGCAAAAACTGTGTGGCAGACAAACTGAGCAGGACTAGCACAGACCCTCACAAATGGAAATTGAATAGGAGGTTCTTCCAAGACTTGATCCATCTGTAGAGGAAATGTCTCAAATAGATCTTTTTGCTTATGCTCTAAACAAATAGTTGGCAAAATTCTGCTCCAAGACTCCATGCTAGAAGGCCTGGAAAGACTGTTGTTCCTTATCCTCGAATAGGAATGATCATATGTGCTTTTCCAGTCTTTCTACTAATATCCACTGTAATTCTGAAGATTTAGGACTCCCCAAAGATGATTGTGGTGACTCCCTTCTGGCCCAGGCAACAGTGGTTCATTCTTTTGGAAATGGTCACGGGCAATTACCACATGCTTCTGTCATACTGGATTTACTCACACAAGATGGGGGGGTGTTACATACATTCAAATCCCAAAAAAATTCAGCTGGCTTCCTTGATGAAGAGTTTCACTGCCTTTTAGGCACCTTTCATCTGAGGACTTGTATCAGGCAAAGCCGGATTGTAGTAGCATTTTCTTTACTTTTTGAAATTATCACAGAGATGTGGATTTAATTTAAAAAAAAAATTAATTATTTATTCTTAGTTGACCAGGTTAGTCCCAGTAGGCTAGCCTCCTTTCAGGGGGAGACCAGATGTGGTATTTACACTACTAGGGGTAATTTGGCCTGAACAATGAGAACTTCCCCTACTCGCTAGGAAACTCAGTGCATGCAGCTGAGTGTGAGCATGAGTGGCATCTGGGCGAGCAGCATGCAAACATGGTGACTAAGCAAAACTGAGTAGAGGTGAATGCTGACTCCATGGAGATGGTTTTGACATAGAGGAGGAGAGGATTGTACAGGGGAAAGGTGAAGGAGATCACATAGAAGATATGAAGATCTATTCCAAGGATAGCTGTTTGAGGAGAAAAAATAGGAAGAACGAGACGGAGAAGTTATAATTACAACTCTCCAGGTGGGAAAGTTGTGGGATGATGTATTGAAAGACTTAGAACAAAGTGAACCAGAGCAAAGTGAACCAGAGACAGGGAAGGAGGCATTGTGAGGTGAAATGATGGAGAAAATGCATCGGGAAGAAAGACTTGAAATGGATGGAGAAATGCATCGGGAAGAAAGACAGAAAATGTTTTGCAGGAGTGATCAGAAAACAAAAAAGTTAGAACTGAAAAGAAGAAGGTACAAGAATAAGAAAAGATAAAGTATATGGTGAGAATTCAAAGTAAGGAAGAATCCAAAATGGACAGGTATGAAATATAGGGCAAGATTGTTGTGCTTTAGGAATAAAGGCACAAGAGGTAAGAGCTTTCATTTTAATAAAAAAAAAAGCAACAGTTAGTGATATTTTCTTTGAGACTGCTGAATTTCTAGAATTTGTTTTGAAGAAATATGAAAAGAAAAAAAGAACTGTATCAGTGGAATAAATATGTTTAAGGCTTTTTTCGGGAAATACAAAAAAAAATGTTACTATTCAATTTTGGACTGAAAATAAGACTGGTAAAGTACTTAAAGAACTTTTGTAATGAATTAAAAGACATTTTGAAGTTATTGATAGAGGACTTTGGATAGGATCTTGGGGCTGTTATGTAATTTTGAAAATGAAGATGGCAAAATTATACACATTCCACCCCTACTTAATGTTGATAGTTATAGGGTTGTGGTTAAATATTGGGGACAGCCAAGGACTTTTCTTTTTTGTGGAAAGGAGGGGCATATTTTTTTAATTGTATGAAGTGAAACTAATAGCAGTTATCGGTAAAGCATTTGACTCAATAGACCACGATATTCTATGGCAAATGATGAGAGAATATAATTTTAGCTTAAAGATAAAGTATGTGAATCAGTGTATAAAAATGCTAAAATTAGGGTCTTAGTAAATGGTTAAGTGAAGAAGTAGAGATGAATAGAGGTATAAAAGGTGTCCAATGAGAAGTATTTTGTTTGACTGTTATGAATGGTGCATAAAAAGAATAAATGAAGAAGTTAAAGTAAATATGTACAGGAAATGGGTGTGAAATTTACTAGTATGATTTATGCTGCTGATGATGTAACAACAAAAAATGGAGAAGAAATAAAGAAGGTAATTATAAATGTGAAAGATGGCAGGAAGTTGGATTAAAAATTAATAAAAAAAATGTAAGGGTTTTGGAGAAAAAGTTGGAATGGATAATTGGAAAAGAAAATAAGTTGGTAATATGTATATTTAAAGAAATATAAACATTGGCTATAGTAATTAAAGGAAGAGAATGGGGAACTGAAGATATAAGAACGTATCAAGAGAAGATTGTAGAAATTAAAGACAGAAGGAATAAAAAATATGGTATAAAAATATGTTGCAAAATTGTGTGAATCCATTGGAGCATCTAAGAGAAGAAAAAAAAGCAATAAAGCAAACAGGTGTAAGAATATTAAATCTCAAGATTTCTTATGGAGGTGTGTCTGTGTGTGTATATGTATATATATATATATATATATATATATATATATATATATATATGTATATATATATATATATATATATGTGTGTGTGTGTGTGTATATATATATATATATATATATATATATATATATATATATATATGTGTATATATATATATATATATATATATATATATATATATATATATATATATATGTGTGTGTGTAAATACATGCTAATGAAGGAATATAATGCTTTATGTAAGTTTTGTAAATATGTAAGTTGTAAAGTTTTGTAAATATGTAAATAGTTGTATAACTAAAGAACCCCTACTCTGGAGTTGCTGGGAGGACAGGTTTGGCCCGTGAACTTCTGCTTCCGTTTCAGGTACAGTGGCAGACTGGAGCAGCAGTGAGACAGTATGGCAATCCTGGAGTGTGAATGGTGGTGAAAAAGGTGTTTGTATTATGGATGTGCAACTGGAGAAGTCCAGGGAGTAAGTTGATTTGATCCTGGATGCTGGAGTATCTGTTGCTGAAAGAGTTGCCACTTTTACAATATTAGTGGAGTAGAAGGATAAATTGGGCAGTATGAGGAAGTCAGTTGAGTCTTCCATCGATTCATGAACAGCATTTGTTTCATGAGGACATCGAAATGAAACAGGAGTGCATTGTTAAAACCTCCAGTTGGGAGGGGTTGCAGGATGATGTATTGAAGGGGGGTTTACTTGCAGAAAGTGCACCAGAGAATGAGAGATCCATCTTGGGGGAGAAGTAATGGACAGACTTCAAGATCCAGTAGCAGGAACCAGAAAGGAAGGAGAGACTAGTAATATGAATGCAACTTATGTGAACATAGTAAGAAATAAGCAGAAAGCTAACAATGAAGGAAGACAACCAAAGGTAAGAAAAAAATTCTTTACAGTAAAAAGTTTTAGCAAAGCAGAGGATGAGATGTACACGTATAAGATATGGGATAGTATTGCATCTTCTCTAGGTCTAAAACCAAAGGAGATAAGGGCATTTATTTATTAATATAAATAGAGACATTTTGTGACATTATTTTTGAAACGAACAGTGATAGAGACTTTTCTGGGTGAATATGAAAAGAAATAGTCATCCTTGGATTCATATGTTTTGAAAATGCAATAGAGAGACCAAGAATAAAATTCCTTTTCAATTTAGAATTAATGTTGAAAGAGAGACTTTAGAGAGGCATTTGACTAAAATGTATCCGGATGTTATGGATGTAACTAAAGTTTATGACGACTGAGGTTTATGGAGTGAGGGCTGGGAATGTAATGGGCTGAAAATAAAAAAAAAATGCTATTATGCATATTCCAAGTGTGATAAATATTGAAGGGGAAAATGTATAAAGGCATTGTGGTCAACCTAAGACATTATTTTATTTTAGAAAGTTAGATCAATTTAATGACTGTAATAAATGAAAATGTTATATATATGGTGAAACTGGACATGCAGGAAAATGTGAATTGAAATGTTATGGATGTGATAAAACAAATCATTTGTAGATGGATTGTAAAGAATGGAAGTGGAAGTGTAGTACACAACAAGAAATGATGTAAGAGGGCGAGAGTTTGGAAAATGTCAAAAAAAAAATATAGCAAAAACAGGAAATACGGAGGTGAAAGAAAAGCAGGAGAAGATTCAGAAATAAGTGAAGATATTGGACTACAATGAAATGCAAAAAGATTTCAATAGGCAAAGAGTAAGAGAAATGTAAAGAATAAGTTGCAGGATTACACAGTAATGATAAAACAGACACAATACAGAATAGTCCAGAAAAAATAATGGAAATGGTGACAGAATATGTGAAGGAGATGCTACAAGAGAAATGCTCATCCAAAATGGACTGATGGGAATTCAAAGTATTTTCACACCTAGATAATGAACTGCTAGAGAGAGAAATATGTTTGGAAGAATTGAATAGAATTTGAGGAATAGTTAACATGGAATTAGCAGCAGGATCTGATGGTATAGAATATCAAATATATAAATATTTGGAGCCATGGCAGAAGAAATGTTTTTAAGGGTATTAAATGAGTAGTTAAAAGATTTGAGAACAAACAATTATGTAGATGGGTAATGCATTATATATGGGAGAAAGGAGATAGGCATGATATGAAGAATTGGAGACCAGTAGTAATGACTTGTAGACTACAAAATGTTTATGAAGATAATTCAGGAAAGAATAGAGACTAAAATTAACAAGGCCGTAGATGACATTATATAGTGTAAGAAGCAGGGGTTGTTAGAAATAATTAATGACAAATATGGAGTTAGTGGAAAACATAAATTGGAAAATATAAAAAATTGGGATAGGTGACATAAAGCCTTTGGTATAGAAGATTCTGAATTAGGGAAGCTTTTCGATTTGTATAGAAGTGAGAGAGCAAGTGTGTGTTACTGGTTATAAATGCAATACGATAAATGTTTTAGTAAATGGATGGTAAAGGAAAAACTGGGATAAAACAAGGATGCCCTTTGAGCAGTACAATATTTACATTAGCAATGAATGTAATATTAGGTCACATAAGCCAAGAATTGAAAGCTGTATGTTATATAAATCAGGAAGGCATTGAAATACCCATTAGGTTATCGCACGTGGATGACAAGATTGTGTCTAAAGGTGTGAAGGGAATGGAGGAAGTGTTGGGCAGTATGAGTAAATGTCTAAATACAATAGGATTGTGTTTAAACAACAACAACAAAAGTATTGGGATGCGATGGAGAAATAGCAGGAATTGAGATTAATCTTCATGGGATAGTTTTAGGGTTACATTCAGGGGTGCAAAAGGTAATAGAAGTACAATAGGAAAATATAAAAGTGATACATGTGTAAATTTTGGACTTTAAATTATCATTTAAAAAGATGCATTTGATAAATTTGATATTAATAGCAAAAATGATGCATCTGGCAAGTGTGTTTGGTTTGACATGAACATATGAAAAGGAATTGTATACAACAATTTTTGCATTTATTTGGGCTTAACCCGCTGAAGAGAGGTACATTTATATGTTAATAAAGAAGGAGGTTTAGGTTTGATTAATCCAGTCATATTTCCTGCCTCTTTAAATTTGTATAGGGTCCTGAAATGTATGGAGGAAGATTGTTTACTAAACAAAATATTAACGTCTAAATATGGAAGAGGATGAGAATCATTGCAGAGATTTAAAACAAATGCACAATATAAATGAATTTAAAAATTAGGAAACGATATGTTGGAAAATAAATGTAAATTATATTGAAGGAAATAGAAAAGTGTGGTATAAAAATATTATGAAAAAAACATTACTATATGTATCCTTGGAAAGACCTGGAAGAAGAAAGTCAGGCCAATAAAGGCAAGAATGCAAAGATGATAGAACTTTTTTTGTGGAGACTGAGAATAAGAAAACTGCCTGTTAAAGCGACTATGGTGTATAAAAGAAAGCAAGATATGTAATTATTGTAAAGATCTTGAGACAACTGAACATATATTTTTAAATTGTAAAAGTATGGAAAAATTGATTTACATTATTTTGAAGATACAAAGAATATAGGAGACAAAAGCATGGACATTGCTGAATATAGATATTGTGGTAATTAAGACTGTGTGTAGAAGAGGTAAAATGTTTACAGTTGTATAAATTCAGTGGAACCAAAGGGTAAAGGAAATGGTGTTAAATAAAAGATGGGATTTGGCAAAAATATTGGAAAAGATAAGACTTTGGTTATGGATAATGAAGTGGGGTGGTCTAATAGAATGTATAATAAGTGGGGTGGTCTAATAGAATGTATAATAAGTAGAAATTTGAAGTGCTTAAAATATTGTAAATAATGCATATAGTGTAAATATATGATTAGGGCCATGGTGGTGCAGAGGTTAGCGTTGTCACCTCACAGCAAGATGTTCTCCGGTTCGATCCTCGGCTGGGGTGTCTTCTGTGCAGAGTCTGCATGTCCTCCCTGTGGTCGCATGGGGTTTCCTCTGGGTGCTTCGTTTTCTTCCCACATCCCAAAGACATGCTGTAGGTGGATTGGACACTCTAAATTGGCCCTAGGTGTGAGTGTGTGCATGTGTGCCCCTTCTGTGGAAGGTTGGGCGCTGGGCTGGCAATGCGACACTGTAAAACTCCACTGCCAATCATGAATGGACAGGTGTTCCTCTGTGATGACCCCTAACCGGGAAAAGCCGAAAGAAGTGTAAATATTATACGATTATTGTAAATAAGTATGTTCAATAAAGGACTCCTGCTTTGATGTGTGTTGTACCACCATCTCAGGCAGATTGGTTTAACATTTCATCCAAAGGATGACAGTCAGCATTGCAGCAACCTCCCTTATACTGTTTTCCAGAGTTAGCAATCTGTCTACTTGGTGTAGGAGCAGAACCTACACCCTTCTGCTCCAAAGGTGAATGTGCTACCTTTTGTGCCACCAACAGTGCTTTCAGATTTTATAGCACAAACATTGATGGTCATTTGCTAAATAAGAGTTGTACACTGAAAACAGACAGCGTGAGCAACAGTAAAATTCTCTTCTCTTTGAAGCTCAAATTCATGAAGCTCCTTTTCGTTGAAATTGCACCTGGCCAGTGATGGATTAAGTGCAGCTTGGTCTATGAGCTGATTTTAAACTGTGGGTCCATTGTATGTTTTTACGACTAAGCGTAAATGCATGTGTTCTTTGACTCGCCTTCCTCATTGTCTTAAATGTATTACTTTCTTACTACAGCAACATTTTTAGAATGCATTTTAAATTTGTCATTTCACAGATTTCTTTCTATCATGCGTGAACCAATAATGGCAAAAGTACCCATTTCAGAACATTTCAGTTAAGTGTAATGACCATCTGTAATCCTCCGTGATTTACTGAAGTGTTTGGCAGTCGGTATAGTGGATTAAGGCTCTTGCTTCTTGGGGCCAAGGTACAGGGTTTTCAGCATTATTCCCCCCCCCCCCATCCATATAGTTGCAAGTTCAGTATTTGGTTCCCATGCATCTGCTTATTCAGTACTTATTTTCAGTAAGTAGAACGGCTCATTACTGCTGCTCATTTCTGTTATTTCAGATACCAGCTATGAAGTCCTGTTGCTCTGCATTTGATATGTCTCATTGGCTGGAAACTGCTAAAGCAATAGCATTCATGCTGATGCAATGAAGAGAGTAAAACTTTAGTTCTTAAAGTGGTAGGCAGCAGTAAAGCAGGAAACTTTTTTTTAATTAATGTTGTGGGTGCCTAAGTCACCTAGTGCTAGATCTAGTCCTGAAATTGTGGAGGCAAGAAAACCTGCTTCTAAAAAATCATACATTAGCAAATGGAAAAGATTTTCTAGTTGGTGCCAAGAAAAGAACCAGACCCATTCATGGCTAGATTTTCTCTTGTTCAGCAGTATTTGTGTGATTTACTATCTTGTGGCCTTTCTTACTCCTTTGTCAACTAACTCACTTCCCAGAGAAAAAAACATTGCTGATGTGAATATTCGATGAAAGGCCGTTTACTGATTTGTGTTGGATGAGTGGTCATTCACTGAAGTTGGGTTTCGACGAACTGATATAGACCTGCCCCCCCCCCCCCCAATGCAGTCATGTGAAAAAGTTTTTGAAAGGGGTGATTCATACGATGCCACCTAGAAAGCAAAAAAAAAAAAAAAAATAGTTGCCTAATGCTGTTTTTATTGCACCTACCTTAGCAAAATGGTTCCACAGAGAGTCAAGGCTAATACTATCAGGGCCATCACTACATCTTTGGATTTTTGGAAAGGTTTGTGTTCTAGAAGCAGCAAATTGTTCTTCTGCGTATATTTTTGCAATGCACTATAAACTGGATTCTTTCTCCAGGTCTAGGATGGGCTTAGCTAGGACCATTCTCCAGGTGCTCCTGGACCCTCATCCTTCCTCCTCTTTCTAGCTAAGCTATGGTAATCTGCCCATATGGCTAAGACTAATGCAGAAATGATCCTTATGAAGAACATAGTATAGGTGTGTAACATAGTATAGTTGTGTAGGTAAACTTACCATTTACAGTATTTGTCCGAATGATTGGCATGAAAGCTCTGAAGGGCTTCGTGCCCATACCAGACCTTGAGTTATCTCAGCTCAATTTGACTGTTTGGGCATGTGGAAGGTGCTCTGAAGCTTTGGAAGCTGTCTGGCTTTTATACCCTTAGCAGGATTTAACGCACACAGTTTGCAGTACTAATCTTTTGAACATTTAGTGCATTTATTTAAGTTTGACACAACTGTACTTTGTGAAAACAGTTTGAGCATTTGAGAAACTGTTAACATTAAGTGAATTGACAGCCAAAAAGAAAAAGTAAATCATCTGCAATAAACTGCTCTGTTATAAAAATTCAATGGAAAAACCAGCAAAAAATGCAGCAGAAACACAGCGAGTGGATAAAACAAGCCAAGTCTTTAATAAAAAGAGTGTTTTCGCAAAACCACTTTTGCTTCTTCAGATCATACTCAACAACTAACGCATCATGAACTAAATACAAGGATGTAATGGGATCCTATCTCGCCTACATTCATAACTGATGGGTTCGGAGCCGATCCGTCTGCTCCGACTTGGCCACTATACACTAGAACGAAGTCTCTCATTGGCTGGGCTACCCCTTATCCCATAATGCACCACCGCTGCTTCCCTCGATCTCGTTTGCCGCTTTTCAAGCCGGACGTGGTCTCGACTTGGCTGGAGCTAAGTGATTTTTTCTTGACCTTTGGGTCGTTTTTGACTAGGGGTTCTGTCAGTATTTCAATAAACAGCTGTTTTAATAGCTTTGTGAGCGTTTGTGTTTAGTTTCGTGAAAATTTAATTTTTAGTCTTTCTAGTTCGTGCTACTTGTGTGCCGAGCAAGGCCTGTTTAAGTTAGTGGGCTCTTGCCCTTATTGTATGCTTAACTTTTGTTTTTCTTGTTGTGGTGTGACTGAATTAGTTTCGGGCTAAGCCCATTTAAGTTAGAGGGCTGTAGCCCGCGTAGTTCTTTCTGTATTTGTTTCACCTGTTGTGTCGGGCTAAGCCCGTTTAAGTTAGAGGGCTTTAGCCCATTTTCCAGTTACTGCTTTTGGCCTTATTGTAAGTTACCTGTATTTTTTCTTGTCAGTATGTCCAAGGAACAAAAGTCAGGTTTCAAAAAATGTGCAAAATGTAATTATAAGATGTCTATTACGGACAGCCATGCTGTCTGCGTGTACTATTTAGGGCCCAAACATTTACAAGATACCTGTAGTGTGTGTCATGCTTTCTCTTCCAGGGTTCTCCAGGAGAGAAAAAACAAATTGATTCTAAGGGGTCTGATTAAGCCTTCCTTTGAAGAAGCTTTAGCTTCTTCACCAGCTTCCAAAAAGAAGATATCGTCGGCTCCGACCAGTCCGTCGGACCCGACTCCTAAGAAGCATAGATCGTCGGCTCCGACCAGTCCGTCGGACCCGACAACTAAGAAACAAGGCTCGATGTCTTCTTCCTCGGCTCCAATGACTTCGGAGCCGATGGCTGAAGGGTCTGCCTCGGAGCTTCTCCCCTCGGCTCCATTGGTTTCGGAGCCGCAGGTGAGTGCATCGAGAGGCCATTTACCTTCCTCGGCTCCCTTGATCTCGGAGCCGTTGGAGGTGTGCAGCTCAGATTCTTCCCCCTCGGCTGCAGAGCCTCCTTTGGCGCCGACACTGTTGCAGCCGGTTCCGGTCTCGGCTCCGATAGTGCTGGAACCTTTTCGGAGCCGGTCCCCTGCTTTATCGGAGCCGAGGCAGAAGTCTTCTCGGCCCCAATCTGTTTCCTCCAAATCCTCTAGGTTATCTGATTCGGATTTGGATAGGGTTATCCAGAGGCTGTTCCAGTCCCCAGCCTTTACTAAAATGATCTCGGCTCTGGCCCACGCAGCTTCGGAGCAGACTCCACCTCCCATATACTTGATTCCTCCTCCGACCCCCTTGGAGCCGTTGGAGTTGGTGCAGGTAGAACGTAGCGGAATCGTCCAGTCGAAGCAGGGACCCCCTTGGAGTTTTTCTGCTCCGACTTTCATTCCTACCCTGTCCTCTGTGTCAGGGTTTGGTACCAGGTCTTCCTCGGCGGGGGCCCGAGGGCAACACTGTAGAGCTTGCCTCTTCGATGCCCAGTCTTCCCCTCAGAGCATCTGCCGCAGGCATTCCCGGTACCTCCGTGGTCCCTCAGCAAGTGCCCTCCGCGGAGTCTGGAGGCCCTGCTTTTGAGGCCATGAGGAGTGCGCTGGCCATGACCTTGCCAGTTCAGCAGGTTTCTACCTCTCCATCCCAAGTTCTGGGTACTGGCGCCTCTGGAGACATTCTTTCCCACGACAGTGGGAACCCAGGGCCTGAGGATACCCCCTTGGGGGGTTCCCTTCTTCCGGGGGGTCCTTCTGAGTCTGCTTCAGATGAACCCCCAAGGAAGAAACTGTGCAAGAGGAAGCACGTTGATTCCCAAGATGAATCCGTCACTTCAGATACTGACCTCGAGGATGCGGAGGGGTCCCCTAAATCATCCTTTGATGACATCTCTTTCTCGGATATCCTTGAGATTTTGAGAGAGAGAGGCGATTGGCAATCCAAAGCCCCTACCGCTGAGGAGTCAGTTTTCCTCAAGGCCTTCGGGGCCCAGCCCTCCTCCTCCTGAGTGTCTCCACCCTTCAATGAGCTATTGGACCTAATCTCTTGGAGGGTGTGGGAACATCCTGACACGGCGGAACCGGTGCCTGCCAGGCCCAATAAGTTCCTTTCAGCCCCCCCCCCCAGAAGGAATTCCTTACTAAGGGCGTTGCAGTTGATGCTATGGTGGTGGCATCTGCCACTCAGCAGGACGTGGCAGAGGCTTTGACGTCTATTCATCCTCCTAATAAGGATTCTAGGAGCATGGATAGGTACGGGAAACGTACCCTTTCTTCAGCGACCTTTACTATGCGGTCGCTGAACTATCTTTGCCACTTTACAAGGCTCCAAAGGGACCTCCTCAAGGAGTTAGAGTCCCTTGCGGGTAACCTTCCTGAGGCATTAGCACAGACTGTAGGCGCCCAGATGACTACCCTAACTTCCATTGTTAACTCGTCCATGAGGCTCATATGCAGCCGAGGGGGCGAGTAGAGCAGCGGGCACAGGAGTGGCTCTTAGGAGACAAGCCTGGCTACACTTGTGTCCATTCGCGGAGGCCTTTAAGTCTTCCTTCGCCGACGCCCCCTTTGATGGGTCTTCCTTGTTTGGACCCAAGGTGAAGGACACGCTTACTCGGTGCGAGCAGGAGGGAAAGACCTTGACTGCCGTTGGGGCCCATTTTTCCGCTCCCTCTAGACCTTATCCCAAGGGCCAGAGAGGAGGGAAAATGTGGTTCAAAAAAGCCCAAAAGGTTTTCTCTACTCCACCGAGTGATCCCCCCTCCAGAGGCAGGGGGGGGATTCAGGAAGACGCCGCCCTAGAGGTGGCAGAGGCCCCTGTAACTCTGGAGACCGCGACTCCTTTCGTGGTTCCTCCTACCCTCAACGTCCCTAGGATGTGGCCCGGCTGTGCTTCTCCGGAGCCGGTCGGGGTCGTTTTGCGAAACACCCACAGGCTTGGGAATCGATAACAAAGGATCAGTGGGTGCTTCGCATTGTAACCGGAGGTTACCTCATCCCCTTTTTCAAGCCCCCTCCTCCTACAAGGAGAATCCCAGACGTGCCACCCAGTCAACGGGATCTGGCAGCCTTAGAAGTTTCAAAGCTGCTAAGCAAAGGGGTCATCCAGCCCGTCCCCGCCGACCAGATCGGATCAGGAACTTACTCAAGATTATTTTTGGTACCAAAAAAGACAGGGGATGTAAGGCCCATTTTGGACCTCAGCCTTTTGAATCGTTTTGTGAAGAAGTCCAAGTTCCGGATGGTCACCCTTCAGTCCATTCTCCCGTTATTGGAGAAGGATGTCTGAATGTGCTCCATAGACCTCAAGGACACTTACTATCACATATTGATACGTCAGGAGTCCAGGAGTTATTTACACTTCCACCTAGGAACCAGTCATTTCCAGTTTCGTGCACTGCCCTTTGGTCTCACCACAGCCCCCAGGGTGTTTACCAAGTGTCTGGCAGTGGTGACAGCTCACTTGAGAAGTCTTGGATTCCAGGTGTTTCCCTATCTCGACGACTGGCTCCTCACTGCCACCTCCAAGCATCTACTGATTCGAGCGCTGACGGCCACAGTAACCTTGGGTCTCTCGCTAGGAATCACTTTCAACTGGAAAAAATCTGTGCTGCGGCCATCTCAGCGTATCACCTTTATAGGCGCAGAGTTAGACATAAAAAGAATGCGGGCATTTTTGCCATTAGAGATGATTCAGATTCTACAATCACAGGTTCTAAATTTGTTACCCAAATCTCGAGTTCCTGCCAGACAGATTCTTCAGTTATTGGGTTCGATGGCTGCAACTATCCTCCTAGTACTGTTAGCCAGGCTGCACATGCAGGTGCTGCAATGGCTATTATCGGTTCAATGGTCATAGCAAGAACTCCCCCTGAACCACCTAGTTCTGACTACGGACAGTTGTCGGGACCTCCGTTGGTGGCTACGTCGGTCCAACCTGGACCGGGGGCGTCCTTTCGCCCTTCAGCCCCCTGTTGCCACAGTGACCACAGACGCCTCCCAGATAGGGTGGGGGGGTCATTATCTGGACAGGTCTGCCCAAGGCACTTGGCAGGATTGCGAAGCGCACCTTCACATCAATATCCTGGAAATGAGAGCGGTGCTTCTGGTTTTACAAGCACTTCATCATGCTCTCCCCCAAGGTACTATTGCGATTCTATCCGACAACATGTCGGTAGTTTGGCTCATAAACAAGCAGGGCGGAACCAGGTCTTACCCCCTTTGCAGGGAGGCCATGAGAGTATGGCACTGGGTCATAGCCTCTCGACGTTTCTTAGTAGCCACGCACATTCTGGGAAAAGCCAATGTGATTGCAGACAGGCTCAGCAGGACTCTCCTGTTGCCCCACGAGTGGTCCCTCAACAACAGAGTGGCTGCGCAGATCTTCGCCAAATGGGGCCTCCCTTGTTGCGACTTGTTCGCCAGCCCCAACAATGCGAAGTGCAGAGAGTTCTTCACTCTGACACCCTCTCAGGGACAGTCTTCCAGGGATGCTCTAGCCCACAATTGGCCCCCGGGTCTGCTGTATGCCTTCCCCCCCGATTCCCCTTCTCCCGAGGGTGATTCAGAAGGCTCTTCATGTCGGGTGCCACATGATTTTGGTCGCCCCACATTGGCCTCGTCAGGTTTGGTTCCCATTTCTTCAGAAGTATACGGTACAGGGCCCTTGGATTCTGGACCCAGTGCCAGATCTGTTATCCAATCCGTCGGGACTGTCTCATCCGTCCCTCCGGTCGCTGCGACTGGCTGCTTGGTTACTCCACTTCCATCCTTAGTTAGAGATCTTTCTCTTTCTTCGGAAGTGATGCACATCTTGTCTTCTTCTCACAAGCCGTCTACCGTTAAGCTGTATTCCAGCAAATGGAAAAGGTTTTTTTGTTGGGCCCAGCAGTGAGGTATTGATTCTCTTACGGCCCCAGTTCCGCAGGTCTTGGAATTTCTAGCTTCATTGTTTCATTCTGGCTCTTCAGTCTCCACACTTAAAGTTCAACTGGCGGCTATATCTAATTTTCATGTTGCTATAGAGCCTTCTTTAATGGCTAACAGACTTTGCAAGTCCTTTCTTAAGGGAGCCTGGCTCCTCAGGCCTCCTGTGGCTCATCCCGTGTCCCCTTGGGACTTAAATTTGGTTCTGGCCTCCACTGCCCGTCCCTTTGAGCCGGCACCCACTTGTGATATAAAATTCCTGTCGTGGAAAACTGCTTTTCTAGTGGCAATAACTTCTGCTAAGCGTGTTTCAGAGCTTCAAGCTCTCTGTTCTTCCCCTCCTTATTTGATCTTTCACAAAGACAGAGTTTCCCTTAGATTGAATCCATCCTTTTTGCCCAAGGTAGCATCCCCTTTATGCATTCAGCAATCATTGGAACTCCCAGTGTTCTTTCCAAATGTTTCTAATAGAGCAGAATATACCTTCCACCAGTTGGATGTTCACAGGCAACTGCATTTTTACTTGGATAGGACCACTCAGACTCGAAAATCTGACCAACTGTTTGTGTCCTTTGCGGAGAATAGGTTAGGTCTTCCAGTTGCCAAAGCCACAATTGCCAAATGGATTAAGGATTGCATCTCTTTAATTTATTCCCAGTCAGGCAGAGAGTTGCCTTTCCCAATCAAAGCTCATTCTACCAGGGCTATGGCCACCTCTGTAGCTTTTCATTCCAAAGTTTCAATAGATGATATTTGTGCGGCTGCTACTTGGTCTTCTCCGCACACCTTCATTTCTCATTACAAGCTTGATGTGGCTTCCTGAGGCAGAGCTTCATTTGGTTCCGCAGTTCTCAGGAGTGTGTTCCAGTGAGCCACCCGGGGTTTTCAGGTGCTAGGGACGCTGTCCCATCAGTTATGAATGTAGGCGAGATAGGATCCCATTACATCTTTTAGTTATGTACTTACCATAACTTTGGATGTATGGGATCCATCTTGCCTACATTCATACATACCCACCCTCCTTCCCCCTACCTTTTGGATTTGGAGGAAACATTGGTCTTGCTGAGCTCTCCTCTGGAAGGGCTCTAGTTGGTTACAGTTATTGGTATGTGTTCTTTACCTGTATGTATGTATGAAAGCGAACAAACAAGATCTGGGGAAGCAGCGGTGGTGCATTATGGGATAAGGGGTAGCCCAGCCAATGAGAGACTTTGTTCTAGTGTATAGTGGCCGAGTCGGAGCCGACGGATCGGCTCCGAACCCATCAGTTATGAATGTAGGCGAGATGGATCCCATACATCCAAAGTTATGGTAAGTACATAACTAAAAGATACTATTCCCCTAGGCCACCCCAACCAATAGACACAGACAATTATAGTTGCTAAGTAATTACTTGATACTAGTACAATTCAAAGACTAAGCATAATTAAGTCATTAGCAGTCTGTCTATAAAAACTATTTTTACAAATATACCTGTTTTCCCTCCCAGAAAACGTACAATACAATAAAATTCTACAGCATTAGTTAACTTTTTAAAAACTTATTTCTTTATTCTTCTGTATTTTAATGCTGGTTATATAGAAACATAATCATTCAACCCATAGTCTTGATGTGCTCTGTCTAAATAGTCATGTCTACTCTCTCCGTTCTGTAGCATTGGTCAAATCCTGTCTCCTAACACTAGGGAGTATAACTTCTAACACTGAGAATATAAAAATGTTTCTGTCCTTTCTCAGTCATGTTTGGCAGTGGCACTGTAGGTTAAACCCCTATGTGCACAGTACAAGTGGTCTCTCATTCTCTCCCTTAAACGTGTATCATTTAATTAATTAGTCAACAATATTTATACATCCACACACTAGCAGAAGATATAGAGTTAGGGCAAAGGCTGACTGTAATACAAAGAACTTAGTGTATGTTGCCCTATGCACAGTCTTTGTTTTTCCCATTAAGTGAAGTGATTTGGGGAGAGGTTTATTTTCAGTAGAGGATAGGTGTACCACATGATTAACAAAACCTTAAAAAGAATATTTAAGAAGGTTATTGGGTACGATTAATGATTGATTAGGTAAAGGATGATAGGGGGAGGAGCATGTATCCTTGTTAGTGTTTTTTTAATGGAAGAGAGACAGTGCAACAAACTTGCATGGTCAGAGAAAAGCAACTCTGATTAATTGTGACCATGAGTTTGTAGCTAATATTTTGCAGAAATGGTTAAAGGAACCAATAAAGGAAATGGGTTTTCTTGCTATGTTAGGTTTTATATTTAATAAAAATGTATATTCTGTGTTATGGATGATGCAGAATTTTTTCAGACAATAGGAGGAGATGACTGGGAGAGGAGCTGTGTGTGCTACAGATACTGAGAAGGCTTGTGGGAGTTTCTTAAGGTTCTTTATGGAACGTTTAGGGTGGGATAGAAAATTTGCAGTTTGGTGGCAAATGTATGCGGGAATGCAAGCTTGTATTCTGTGATTAATGGACACACGGAAATCCGACAACCTAAGGGGAGTGTGACAGGTTTACTCTGTCTCCCTTTATAGGTTATGAATATATTAAAGCTACAGAGTGAGAGTAGAGATTTTTTTTCTTCAGGGAAATATTCATTATACCATGACCCCCCATTAATATTCCAAAACGTGCACGCTGATTGGTCAGCGTGCACGTTGTAAATCGACTTATACTATTGGAAAAAGGTCCAATCGCCCGGACTTTTTCTAAGTACAAGTCTTTTTTAAAACACTGTCTCGCTATGTTAAAGGAGTTAAAATAGCGAGACAGGTTTAAAAAAAAAGCAACGGAGATCTCCGTTGCTTTTTTTAAAGCTGTCTCGCTATGTTAAACTCCTTTAACATAGCGAGACAGTGTGTAAAAAGCAGCAGAGATCTTGCTTTCTCCGTTGCTTTTTTTTTAAACCTGTTTCGCTATGTTAAATGGGTTTAACATAGCAAGACAGCTTTAAAATAAGCAACGGAGATCTCCGTTGCTTATTTTAAAGCTGGCTCGCTATGTTAAACCCATTTAACATAGCAAAACAGTTTGTAAAAAGCAATAGAGATCTTGCTTTCTCCATTTCTTTTTTCAAAACTGTCTTGCTATGTTAAATGGGTTTTACATACCGAGACAGCTTTAAAAGAAAGCAACTGAGATTATCCGTTGCTTTTTTTAAAGCTGTCTCGCTATGTTAAACCCATTTAACATAGCGAAACAGTAAAAAGCAACGGATATCTTGCTTTCTCCGTTGCTTTTGCCCACAGCTCTGATGTACTGCGTAGGCATACGCATGCGCAGTACATCAGAACTGCCGCAGAATACCAGACAGTCTGCTGTGGAAGGGCAGCAAGGAGGCATTATACAATGCCATTATTTAAGAAAAGTAATTATTTTTTTTCTTAAATAATGTCATTGTATAATAGCAATAACCCACTTCTGGGTGTGGGTAATGCTGGATTTATCCACGGTTGGCTTTGTTTGGCCACTCTGGCTTCGCCCTCATGACCAAACCACTCCATCCGTGGGTAAATCCAGCATTACCCACACCCAGGCGTGGGTTATTGCTATAGTATTGTCCTGTGCAGCTGGCATAATTATCTATGGGGAATCAAAAATGAAAAATGATAGTTGAGTATTGATGAAGACCATGAGAGATTTCAACTTAAAAGTGAATTGCCTGGAAAGTAGAAGGCTCAGTGAAGGGAAAGTGAATTGTCAGATAAGTAGAGGGTTTGGTGATGGAGGTAGTATTGAGGATGTTTCATTATACAGTATTTTTATATTTTGGGAGCACAGTTTGGAAGTGATGAGAGTTAAATTGAGTAAATGGGAGGAGGTCATGCATAAAATGCAGGCAAGTATAAGGAGTTGGAGAGGGAATGAAATTTCATTTAGAGAATGTTTTTAATTTAATTAAAATATTTATCGTTGGGATACAGACATACTTAATCAGGTATGTTCATGTTACCAGAAAAGTTCAAAACAAGACTTCTAGTGGTGCTTTTCTCAGATTTGGGGTAATGGACTAAAACCAATTAAAACAGGAATATCTTAACAGTTAGGGATTTAAATGTGATCCTGACTATAGTCTTTTTATTTCCATTTAATTGTAGAGAATAGATTGCATGACCAGTTGCTGGAGAGATGGAAGTCATAACACAAATGGTTAGATTAATCTTCATTTGTTAAAGAATGTAAGCTGTGGAAACTGAGTATTCTGAATTCAGTCCCTAAGATTTTGGCATGTTAAATTGGGAAGTGGGTGATTGAAAATTGTGCAGTCTGTTCTGCTTCTAGATGTAAAAGGTTGAGTTTTTAAGGAATTTTTTAGGAGTAGAATGCATGTAGTTAGTAAGCATTCCTTTATGAAATGTTTAATATGGAAACTGGACCACCATCCTCTCCTAGTATGGAGATGAGTGCTTCTGAAAGAAACAATTTTTATGGGTAACTTAAGCATGTAGTGAATAAGGGAGTCCATTAGTGTTAAAACATGAGACGGATGTAAAACTTGTATGCTATTGGTGAAGGAAAATTCAGCTTTTTTGGGGGATGTCTGTGTTGTGGAATGTCTGGTATCATTTTATGTTAAATAACAGTATGTGTGCTGTTAAAGAAATGTGGTGGAAATTCAAGCTTTTTGGAATGACTGTAACAGTTTACCTTCATATTTTCGGAAATGGCAATATCGATCACACTTTTTTGCGAACCAAAAGCGCGAATTTTAAACTGAGAAAGTATCCGTAGTTCAAAAACCAGCAAATCGAACAGCAGATTTGCTAATTTTTGAACGACAGTGTCGAAGACGCATCGTAAATCAGGGGGGCAAGCCCCCCTGCACCCCCACACCCCCTACTTTAATATACTAACTCCCAGATCGTACTACAGTGGGGTAAGGGTTCATTTCCCGATCCCCACTGTAGTGTAGTCCGCACCCACAATGTCAAATCTGCAATGAGTGAATGCCAATGTGCATTCGCTCATTGCACATTCGGACAATTTTCGAGGTATTGCCAATTTGAAACCTCCTTTCGCACATAGTGGATTCGCCCAAGTGCATAACACACTTGTGAAGGTAAACCGGCTATGACATTGTTTGAAACTGGAATATGCATATGCTGTCTAATTGCTCTTTTTTGTTGTGTAATGCATTTTGATTTAAATAAATGAAAAATAACTTTCAAAAACTGAAGTGGGATCAATTATCTGCCTGAGTTACCACCAACTGTTTTAACATGTTATTTGAAGAAAGACCCCCCCCCATGCTGCACTACACTGTCAGACTTGCAAAATTATTCCAAGTGCCTGATGTAGCCATCTAACCCTTGATCCAGTCTTTCCAAGATAAAAACAGGGTAGATTTGTGAAGCACCTATTTTCACAACCACCATCTCCTAAAGGGCAGCTAAGGTATGTACTCTAAAGATGACAGACCAATTTCTTAAAAAAAAATCATAAAGTACATGTACAGAGTAATTCTGGCTAACAGAGTTTGCTGATCATCCTCTGATGCCCAAGCTGTCCAGAATGAACTCTCCCTAGTAAATGTTTTCTGTATTAAAAACAGGCTCAAACTAAATGCTAAAAAGTGAGTATCATTACTTTTGGTACAGACCCACCGTTCGTCATATTTATAGACAGCACCCCACTGTAAAATGAAAATGTAGAGGACCTATGAACTTGGTTTTGATAAATCCCTCTCTTCTAACCATGTGACAACAGTTGTCAGGAAATCTTTATATTTAAGATCATAGGAGATAACTGGGCTATCGACCCAGAGGTAATTTCAAGCCTGGCCATTTACTCCAAATATAATGCCATAGAAATGTTTAATGGCCAAGACGGCATTTAGTAATGACTGCCCATGTCCAGGAGGGTTGTGGATGCTATTCTCAGTAAGAATTTACTGTGCCCCCACCCACTCATCCAGGTTCCTTTTGAACAGTGTCATACGGATGCTTTGTTTCACAAGAATAGGCAGTCTGTTCCAAAGATTCTACAGTCCCTGTTAGATAAATCTGTCCTTCCAGCATATCCTATTTAAGTTGCAGGCCATATTTAGGTCCCTGGAATGGGTGACCCTAGTCCCGTTCGATTTACAGATATATGTAGCAAGTTCATTAGGTTCGGGTCTGATATTGCTCTGCAAGTCAGGCATAAGTCTCCCCAAAGAAGTCTATATGATACAGAGTAAAGTGACAGGGACCTAAGTTGGTCTGTGCACGGCGCATGCTGGAGTCCCTTGATGATCTTTGTTAGAAACCTCTGAGTTCTCTCCAGTTGCTGCAGGTGCTTTGTACAGTACATGCCGAATGGGATGTTGTACTCAATTGTGGGCCAGATTAGTGCTGGGTTTAGAGGGTTCTAACCTTCTTTGCTCTTGAAGTGATGCCTTTACTAATCAAGTTTGCCACGTAGAAAGTCTTCCTCACTAAAGTAGACAACATGGTGGTCAAAGTTAAGATTGCGAGAAACTTGTGAACCCAAGTCCCTTACCACTTTGTGGGTAGTTGAGGTATTGTTGATTTGATAGTGTGAATGGGCATTGTTTGTGCAGAAGGAAATGATGCATTTCTTTGCATTCAGTTTGAGACCGTGACTAAGACACCAGTTGTTGATCTGCATAACGCCCTGTTGGAGTATAATGACATAATTTGGGTTTTCATTAATTGCATCCAGTTTGCAGTCGTCTGCAGGCTTGATTAGCCATAACTCCTTAGTTTTGACCTGAACTTCTGAGAAGTCTGTATCAAACAGTAGTGGGGCCAGCACTGATCCTGTGGCACTCCGCTGGTAACAGGTCTGTTGGTTGATGTGGAGTCACCCACTTTGATGGTGTGTATCCGGTTTGTGAAACTGTTAGCAACTCATCTTTATCAACAAAATCCTAGAAAAATGCATCCATACCCAGATGCTAAACCATCTCCTAGACAGCAACATCCTGTCACCTACTCAGCATGGTTTCAGACCTGCCCATAGTACCACTACAGCCCTCCTCTTCTTCACAGACACAGTGAACCGTCTCAAAAATGAAGGCCTACAAGTGTCAACTCTTTTTTTTGGATATGTCCAAAGCATTTGACACAGCCTCACACCAAATCCTGCTAAACAAACTAAACCAATATCATCTATCAAATTCCACTCTTACCTGGTTCCAAAGCTACTTAACTGACAGGTACTAAACTGTGAAATGGGAAAATTCTCTCTCCTCAGCTGCCCATAACTATAGGAGTCCCACAGGGTTCTATCTTAGGACCACTACTATTCAGTCTTCACAAATGACCTCCATACCTCCACACAGCGTGCATCTATAATTCAGTATGCAGATGACACTACCTTAATCTGTGCTGCACACAACATTCCCACCCTCCTGCAAACAACTCAACTAGCATTCTCCGACGTTGAAAACTACCTTACCAAAGCCCAACTTATCCTCAATCCAAAGAAAACTCAGCTTATGATTATAACCAGTTCTAACAAAAACACTAAGTCAATTCACTATCTACTCCACTAATGCTACTCCAATTGCTCCAGTGGCACAGGCTAAGCTATTGGGAATAACCATAGGCTCCCACCTAAAATTTGATAGTCATCTCAACTTAACTATTAAAAAAGTACATGCCAAACTGGGGTCGCTCTACCGTATATTTCTTACCAACAACACAAGATCAGCCATTGCTCGCTCCCAACTTCTGTCCACCCTACTCTATGCATCTCCCATTCTGACTAATCTCAACAAAACTGAACTAAGCAAAATGGAAGCCTGCTATAACAGAATTGCCCGCTTTGCTGCAAATTGCTCATATAGAACTCGGCACTGTACTGCTTTGAGACAGCTCCACTGGCTTGAACTGCCCAACCTTCTAACCTACAATTAGCTCTGCCTCTGTCATTCTGTCTGTTATCTCCCCAATAAGCGTCCTGCCCTCAAAAACCTAGTACAACATCACTCAGCCAAAAGGCCTGTTAGATCATCAAGCAAACTACTACTAGAAGTCACCAACAGCTACAATAGCTTTGGAGATGCACTGTATAGTAGTTCAGTGGCTAAAAAATGGAACTCTGTCCCTACAAGCATTCAAAACACATCATCCAAAACCTCCTTTAAAGACCTCATCAGGCAACATCTCAAGGAAAGTTGGCAGTGCCATGATTGCTCCCCAGGCTAGTGAAAGCGGATAACACATACATACAAAATCTAGAGCACTTGATAATAGTTTTCAATCTTACTCACAAACACTGGCTAATCTACAATGTATGTACTGTACCTGTGTACTATGTATGTATTCTACCTATGTTCCAAATTTCAGCTGTACACCACAAATCTATTAATAATCTTTATTTTTAAAATTAATATTTTTTTTGTTCTCTCCACTGTAACTGTTTGTGCCACATACCACTGTAAAAACATGTCTCCTATAATTTGTGTGTATACTGATCATATCTAAATAACTAAATGTGTCTGTAATTTTTCTTTGTGGAGCTTTTCTCCCCGGGCCTCTGCTGAAAAAGGGCCTTTTCGGCTCAGTCAGACACCCCCGGTTAAAAAATGTAAAATGATAAAAATAATCTTACAGTGGAGGGGTTTACATTCAGTTTGCTAAGTTTATCAGTAATGCTTGAGTGTGGAATTGTGTTGAAAGCCATTGCCAAGTCGAGGTATGCCGTGTGCACAGATTTGCCCTAGTCAATGACCTTGGTCACATTTTGAAGAAATCCACAAGATTTAACTAGCAGGATCTGTCTCTTACGAAGCCAAATTGGGTGGGATCCAGGGTTTGGGAGTCACCTATGTCTTTATTTATGATGTCCATAATGATATGCATTCCATGCCCTTATAGATGAGGCTGGTCAGGCTTATGGGTCTGCAATTTCCTGGGTCTATTGCTAGACCATCTTTGTGGAGGGGAATAACTTTTGATGTTTTCCATTCTGCATGAAACAAAGCCTGTGGTTAGACTACCATTGAAAAGGGTACTTAATGGTGATGCTTGTTCATGTTTCTGCCTGTTTAGAAGACAGCATTGATGACCAGTTCATCAGATATGTAGGGTGAGTTTGGGGCAAGGTTTGTGATAGATTTGGAGGGGATGGGGGTGTGAAATTTTTACCAAACCTATCAGCTAGCTGATTTGCTACCTCTATGGTGTCAGTGTGTGATACTGTTGGTCAATAATTCTGCACATCCTTGGGTCCTACCTTTGGCTATGTATGTAGCTGTAAAAGGCCTTATGGTTATCTTTGGCTGTGCTAGCCAAGTTTTCCTCAAGGAGGCATTTAAGAGGATTTGACAAGTTGTTGTATTTGCCTGTTGAGGCTGAGGAGGGTGCTTTTCCATTGTTGGGATCTCGTCTTCATTTTCGCAGACAGCGATTTTTTTTTTTTTTTGCATTTATTGTAAAGCTTGTTGATGTTGGATGACCACCATAGCAGCTTGTTTTTATTTGGGGCTCTGGCTTTGATTCATTTTGGTACAGCCAAGTCTCTACACTTATGCAAGTGATTGTACAGGGCTTTAGTGTAAGCTTTGATGTAGTTACCACTTCCAGCTAGGGGTGGGGCTCAGAATGCATTTATGCCTTCACCTAGGAGGGTATAGTTTGCCTTGGTGAAGTTTTAGTCTAATTTCACCCTTTGTGAGTTCTGGTGTTAGTGTGAGCTCAAAGGGAACTGATTTGTGATCAGATTTAACTAATGAGGGTCCGACACTTGCGGTAGTACATCCGTTTGAATGTTAGTGAGGACCAGATCTAGTATTTGTCCCCCTTGTCCATGGTATGAACAGTTTGTTCCAGGAATTTGAGTTAACAAAATCAAGGAACTTTTGCACTAGTGGACTAGGGCTATTGTAGGTTTCCCATTTGGTGGAATAATTGAAATTCTCCATAACCAGAATGTTTGGTAATATTTGGATGGTCTCAGTTTGGTCAAGTAGGCTTTGTGCTTGTCATGACCTATGGAGGGGGATCTATAACTGGCTCTGACTTTAATGGGGGTCTTGCCCACTGTAACCTGAATTGGGAGCAACTCCAAGGAGTTGTCCAGTCTAACTAGACAGGAGGTGACTTTATCTCTAATATTGACAGAAACACTGCCTCCTTTGGTTCTGATACCTTAATTTTGCAGTCTGATGGGTGTGGAAGGCATTGTAGCCTTGTAAGGCTGGGGTACTCTGAGGCCTTGAACCAGTTTCTGTGACTGCACAGACATCTACATCTTCAGCGATAGAAGTGCTTCCAGGGTGTGCAGTTTTAGGTTTAAGCTCCTAGCGTTTAGCAGCTATTTTGTTATGATTGGCAAATTTCATGTTGGTAAGTTTGTTTTTGAGACTTTGCCTAAAAAAGGCACTATGGGGAGGCAAGATCCTTGGCCAGCACCCTAAAGCTTAGAGGTGCCAGGTGCAAAGCATCTGTCAAAGCAGCAAGTTTTGTTGGCCATGGCTTCCCAGGCTGACAGGAACTGGATCCTCTTTGAATGACACCAAAAGCTATGCCAATTATTGAAATCAATAATTTTTTGTTTGTACTGTGGCATCATTCTAGGTGAGGGTAGTATGCTGTTCAAGACTAGGGACATACCTGCGTGGGACATGTACTCTGAGCGCAGTCATGTCTCTCTGCATATAGTCCATTTAGGTGCATCACAGGTCATTCACTCCATCATGAACTATGACATCATAATGGTACTTGTTGCTGAGATCCTGGCACCGGACAGGCGGTCGACTGTGAATTTCTCCTTATCCTATCTGTTGAGTGGGACCTCTGCGTGTCTTACTATTGAGTCTCTATTGACTAGAAAATGCGTTTTTTTGAGTGTTGCACTTTGAGCTTGGTAGGTGGGACACTGGTGTTACTGTGTGTCATGGGTGCTGGGGGAACTGTGTTAGTTGTAGTGGTCTTGTATTCTGGAGGTCTCTGGTGCCTCGGTAAGTTTTTTGAGAGAACCTCCACTTTATGTTGATTTTTGTGTTGGATGTGTACTATGTGTATAAGTAGTGGTACTGTGTGCATGTGTAGTGGTGGTTGGGTTGACAAACCTCTTCCATGTTACTGTTTTGAGGGTGAGAGAGCATGGCTTCAAGATTCTTGGTGTAGATGTAGCTCTCACACACTGTACTAGAGTTATTAGTAGAGGGTTGTCGGTGTACATGAGACAATTGCTACACTGCCTTAAGAGACCCATGTCAACAAGGTTGGCAGGAGAAATGAGGATGTTTCAGCTGTCTATAATGCTAGGTTGAAGACTGTTGTCACTGGAGGAGCTTTTCAGGAACGGTCAAGGAAGAGCTCAGTGGATGGATATTTCTGCCTGGGTTTTTTTTTTTTTTTTTTTTTTGGTAATTTAATAGGTTTCACCCCACTAGCAGTATTTCTTTGACTGGGAAAGTACTAAGGATGAGGGTTACACTGGTGTGCTACAGCTGTAATAAGGGAAAAACTGTTGAATTAATTTGTCTGGCTATGGTGCAAAATTGCACGGCAGTACGCAGTGCTGCGTGACGTACAAAATAGCAAAACCTACTCAAATGCAGACCTTAAATAGCAGAAGCTAAAAACTTGAAAAAGGTTCAAAAGGACCAATGAGGATGCTTATTCCGAGCCCTAGACCAACAACTCTTTACCAGACAAGTTTCAGTCAGCACAATCCTCTCACTAGAGTGCGGAAAGGCCCCTTCCAATCAAAGATGGCCTGGAAAATGTGCTCAGATCAAACAACCACTACAAACAGACCCATGCAGCAAACCTTTATCTTTTCTATGCTGTAGCTACTAGCTGCCCTAGTTTCAGTGGGAAACACTAGAAAATGATTAACACAGCAGAAGAGTAGTAGTGAGGTATTAAAAAAAAAACATTTAAACTAGCAGAAAATCAGCAAGGAGACTCTAAAGAATGTTTTAAACAGCTGACTGTTCGATTGTTATAACACAGCTTGGCTATAAAACCAGAACAAGCAGAACAAATTGCTTTGCAACAGTGAAAAACACCAGCATATACTTAAACAGTAAAAATATCAAAAAGAGCTTAGCAAACAGTGTGAAAACAGCAATAACATTTGATTTAACAGGCACAGTAAAGCAGACAATTGCAGTACAACAGTGTAGATTAGTACACTAGGCAGCAGGCAATTAAAAAGTGCAGTAAATAGTATAAATAAGCTAAAAAAGTCAACTTATGTTTATTTGGAAGTTCAAAAGCCTCTAGTCTTTTGGTAGCTCAGCTCAGAGTTGTGGTTGGTAGCCCACCTCAGTTCAGTTCGGAACAAACTACTGATTACTTCTCATTAGACCTTGATAATCTTTTTGGCAACCACTCCCTTATATTCAGCATTCATCGGAGCAGTTATTGAGTGCAGAGCTCCCTTTATTTTTGTATTTCACTAAACATTATCAAATAATTTGAAAGACCCCACAGGTTTCTAACCAAAAAGATCACAGACCTAAAGTCCCTGAGCTACCAAGAGTGTCTGGGCACTATCCATTTTCGAGTTGTATAGACTTTTGAGTGGAGTTTTGTTCCCATTAACTATGCCATTAGAGACCCAATTATCCTGAGTTTCCTGCATCTCTGCAAGTACATCTTCACAAATATTAGAGCCAGAGACCTTTTGCCAACTGATAAACAAAACACTGTTGAGCTGCAGGTTTATAATCCAGCATTTCCCAAACTTATGGAATAAATTTCCCTTGCATGTTAAGTAGTACAACTCAATATCTTCATTCCAATGTAACCTTGATGACGACATAGATGGCTAGGACAGTCATTCTCTTGGTAGATTTGTTGGTACCCATCCAATCATCCAGGTTCTGTCTGAATGATTATGTATTGTACTACTTGACCTGCGGGAAGGTCTGTCCCAAAGGTGGGGAGAGACATTGTGTGATTTTAATCTTTCTCCATCTTGTTATATTTATTTGATTGTGAAAATGTAGGTACTTGGTACTGATGTTAGTGGAATTATTTGATTCAAGTTCAAACCAGTTCTGTCAGGGTATAAATATTTTGACTGCAACAGACATTCTAGCAAAACATCAGGTGGAGGTGTTATGATAGGGATCAAAGATGGATCTGATGTCAATTTTCATTCTGTCCTCAACTGATGAGTTTGGGTCCGATCCCTCGGATCCGGTTTGGCTGTTGCTAAAACTCATAGCAACCAAAAACTCTGGAGTTTCTCCCTTATCCACAATGTACCAACCCCAATTACCTCTGAGCTCATTTGCCTCTTCAAGCAAAAGACATGGTCTTCCATCTCTCTCGAGCAATATTCAGATAAGTCTGTTATTTTTTTGTATTCCTTACTTAAAAACTTTTTCCATTACCATCCCTTACTTGCATTTATAAACTTCTTGTTTCTTACCATTTTTAATCCTTTTTCTATCATGTTTTTATTTTTTAATCCTTGGATACTGTTGTTAGTATCTTCTTCCCTAGGATACTGTCATAGCTCTGTTACAGTTGTTGGTATTTTCTTTCCTTTCCCTTTTTTCTCTAGATTTCCCTATTGAAAAAAAAATCTTTTCTACTATTTTTGTAGTGTTAATGGTTATTTTGTTTCTCGTTAATGCATATTTTGACTTTGTGATGGCGGTTAAACCATCAGGATTTAAAGTGTTCAAAGTTTGGGCACAAACTGCCACTTTCCGATGCCCACACACTGTTTGTTTAGGCCATGTCTGTTTACAGGAGGAGTGCCCTATTTGCCATGGCTTTAATCCTCACATGTTAATAGAATGCAAGAATAAGCTAGTACTGAAAGGTCTTCCTTCTTCATTTGGAGATGCAATATTGGAGTGTTCTCCCTCTAAGACAAAAATTACAAAAGCCTCTTTTCCAAAGCCATCTACATCCTCCTCAGCTTTGGACTCCTCAAGAAAGGGGTCTCGTATGGACACAGTCAACCCCAGATCCAAAAAAGACAGGATCCTACTAAGGAAAAAGTATCTGATCTGATGCCTCCTAAGTCTGATCCGATGAAAACAAAGCTCACTGATCCAACTTCATCAGATCCAATGCAATCCGTGCCTGACTTTCAGCCGACTGCCAAGTTACTTCCTAGAACAAGGTACTCCCTGTCACTGGATCTGGTCCCGGACAGGGTACCTTCATCATTTTTAGAAATACCCATGTCTCTGTCCATATACCCCACTCGTTCTTCCAGAAGCCTTACAGAAGAAGATGTTGAAGACTGGTAGAGACCCATATTGGTGTTCCTTTGACTCCTACCCCTCTGGGTCAGGAAATCCATATGTCTGCTACTGCTCCCTTTACAGATTCCTTCTCGGACTCCTGTTATTTCTGAGTTTTTGGATTCCAGCTGTCTGGATCCATCTGGCTCAGATCAGAGGATAACTTTATCCTTGGATCCAAGATTTTCTCTGAGCTCCAGTCCTGTCTGATCCAGAGAGCTCCCAGAGCTGTAGTCTGCCTGTCAGATCTAAGGTGATGCATTTGACCCCGAAGCTTTTTGAGCAGTCTGTGCACCTCTGAGCCTCTGCACTGGACAGCTTAGTTCCAGCTTCCACCTCTGAGGCTTTGACCTTGGAGCAGGAGATGCATACAATTCAGAAGCTTATCTTCTCATCTGATGTCCTGTCTCTCTCTCTCTCTCTCTCTCTCTCTCTCTTTAAGCTGCTCTGCCTTCAAGGTTGCGAAGAGTATTTTCTGCCCCAACAGTTCGGATAGAACCACCCCCCTCAGATCCTAAGTCTTCTACCATGGCATCTAAGCACTCAGAGGCTCACCATCTTCTTCATCAGGGACAGCCAGTACCAAAATTTCAGGCTCCTGCCCAGGGAATTGTAATCTCCTCTTCTGATATCTCCCCAGAGCACCTCACTGAGGAGGTCCCTAAAAAGAGGACATGTGAGAGGAAATGTACAGACTCCCTGGAAGAGCCCATCACTGAAGACACAGATTTTGACAAAGGTGAAGGGTCTCTACGATCACCTCCTGAAGATGTCATGTTTGGAGATATCTTGGAAATCCTTAAACAGAAAGGTGGTTGGACTCCCAGCAACCCTATGTCTGAAAAATCTGTTCTCCAGGAGGTTTTTGGTACTGGACCCTCTACCTCCTGTGTGACTCCGCCCCCCAATAAGCTCATTGACTTGATCTCATGGTAGGCATGGAAGGACCCCAACTCCATAGAACCTATTCCTCACAAACTAGACAGGATAATGGCACCACCTGCAGATAGGCAATTTTGGGGAAAGGGAGTTCCTGTTGATGCTATGGTTATTGCAGTGGCCACCAAGAAGGAACTAGCCGAGGAAAGTTCCACCGTCCATCCCAAACCCCCCCCCCCAACAGGGAGTCATAGGTGATGGACAGATTTGGGAAGTGTGTCTATGCTTCGCTTTGAAGTCTTTGAACTAGCTGGCACACTTTACTAGACTACAGAGGGATTTACTCAAGGAGTTATCAAATACCCACTGAGGTGCCATTTCTGATGAAGTTCGGATATCTGTACGTCTTGGCTGATGACCCTACAGTCCATGTCCAATTAATCCATGAAGTTAATCTTGCATATAGTGGAGGGAAACTCAAGGGCAGTGGGTTCAAGTGTTTCCATAAGGAGAGACACATGGATGAGCCTCTTATGAGTTTGCGGAGCCTTTCAAGTCCCTTTCATCAATGTTCCTTTTGATGGAATGTCTTTGATTTCCCCAAAGCAAAATACACTGTCCAGGTGTGAAATAGACTGAAAGACCTTGTTTGCCATGGGTATGCATTTTTCCACTCTTCAGTGAACCTCTTCCAGGAATCAATGAGGTGGTTGAAAAATGTGGTTCAAGAAGTCTTAAAGTCCTTTTCAGGAGACACATATACAGAGGAGGTTCATTCCTCCAGAGGCAGAGGAGGGAACTCTAATGGATGAAGATGCCCCTGTGGCAAAAGTGGTCCATGGAACCAGGGTTACAGAGTTGTTCTTTGACAAAGCCTACCATCACTCCTGAAAGAAGGACCAATTGTCCACCTCTGGAGATTGTCTGGGGACAATTATCCCTGCAGCAGAAAGCTTGGCTAGATATAACAAAAGATACTTAGGTGCAGAAGATTATTTCCAGAGGCTATATAATGCCCTTTTCCCTTTCACCTCCAATATCAAGAAAAATCCCCTATATTTCACCCATTCAGAGGGAACAAGCTGCAGTTCTAATACAAAAGCTGTTGGAGAGTCCTCCAAGAGGCCACCAGACCAGATGGAATCTGGAACTTACTCAAGGTTCTTTTTAGTACCAAAGAAAACGGGACTGGAGACCAATTCTGGAGCTTACCAAACAGGACATTTCAAAGAACCAAGTTTCGAATGGTCACGGTTTAGTCCAGTCCCCCTTTCTGGGCAAGGACAACTGGGTGTGCTTTATACACCTTCAGGATGCGCAAAGATGAACAGACTATCCTGAACGTACTTGTGCTTTCTTCTGAGAGCTAGTCATTATCAATTCAGAGTACTGCACTTTGGACTCGCCACAGTCCCCAGGGTGTTTACCATGCATGGCAGTAGTAGTAGTAGCTCACCTGAGGCTATAGGGATTCCAAGTGTTTCATATCTAGATGACTGGCTCATTTCCACATCAACTCTTATGTACAAGAGTTCAGGTTCTCCAACTTGCTGTCTCCTGTGGATAACCATAAGCTATCTGCAACCAACTCAGTTTAGAGCTTATAGTAGCAATTCTTAATACAAAACAACCATTGCTTGCCTTCCATTACTGAGAGTTCTGACTGTGAGATTAAAAGTCAAAAAGATAATCTGCAGAATCTCCGTTTTCAGCCTTGCCTGGTCCTTTAGGCTCTGGGATCAATGGCAGGAGGAGTAATATTACTACCACTTGCCAGGTTCTTTGTCAGCCTGACTTGCCAGATGAGAATCACTCACACCTACAAGAGAGAGATCTCAAGTGGTGAATTCATTCAGACCAAGTTCTACAAGGTCGTCCATTTATCCCCCCACGGACACTTCCCAGCAAAGGGGGGGGGCATTATCTGGGGAAGACTGTCCAAGGCACCTGGTCCCCCCAGGAGGCCAGTTTGCATATAACTGTCCTATAGATGAGAGCAGTGCTGTTAGCATTGCAGGCATTTCAGAATGCTCTCCCTTTGGGGACAATTGCAGTATAGTTGGACAACATGTTTGTCATCTGGTAGATCAACAAATGGGAAGAAACCAAATCCTACCCACTGTGTTCAGAAACTGAGTGTGGCAGTGGGTGATCTCTTCCAACCGCTTTCTTTAGCAACAGAAATTCTGGGGAAATCCATTGTGATAGCAGACAAATTGAGCAGTTGCATTCTTCTACCTCATGAATGGTCCCTCAACAAAAAGGTTGTGAATATGGTCTTCTGTCAATGGGGCCAGCCTTGCTGCGATCTGTTCACGTCCCCCCTGAACAACAAATGCAGCAATTACTTTGCACTAATCCCCCGAGGGATGATCTACTTCACAATATCCCCGGTCTCCTTTATGCATATCCTCCCATTCCATTAAATCCCAAATTTCTTCTGAAAGCTACAAGATTGAAGAGCAAGGTTGTGCTCATTGCTCCTTATTGGCCTCAACAAATGTGGTTTTCCTTCCTTTGTCTTAACCTTGGATTCTGGATCTGACTCCAGACCTCTTGCCTCACCCAACAAGCAAGAAACATCCAGACATAGTAAATCTCAGGCTGGCTGCCTGGTTTCTCCATTCCATTAATAGCCAGAAAACCTATGCTCTTTTCTCCTGTCCGTCCTATTCTTTTGCCCTCTCACAAACCTTCCACCAGGAAACTATACTCCAGCAAATGGAAGAGATTTGGGTTTTGGACTCAAAAATGTAATGTTGAACATTTTACAGCCCTCATTCATAATATCTTGGAATTTCTAGTGAATCTTTTTTGAAGAAGGAGCTAGTTCTACTATTAAAGTACAATTAGCTGTTTCATATTTTCATGTTGGAATAAATGGTTCTTCTGTAGCGTTCTACAAGTTGATCAAAGCATTTTTGAAAGGCACTCTACTGTTAAGGCCCCCCTCTTTAAAGTCCTACTCCCCCTTGGGACCTAAACCTTGTGCTGCAGTCTCTTACACAATCACCTTTTGTACCCTCCGCTATATGCAAACGCAAATACCTTTCATGGAAGACAATTTTCTTAGTAGCCATTACCTCTGCCAGAAGAATTTCTGAGATCTAAGCATTTTGCTCAAAACCTCCATACTTGCTTTTCCATAGAGAGTTACCTTAAATACCAACCCATCATTTCTTCCAAAGGTACTGTCCGAATTCAGTGCAACTCAATCGATTAATTTGCCAGTATTCTTTACAAATTTTCTAATAAAGCAGAATACGTGTTACATTTATTAGATGTTCATAGACAGTTGCACTTTTACTTGCACAGAACTAAAAACGTCAGAAATTCTGACTATTTGTTTGTTTCATATGCAGAACCAACATTTGGTAAATGAGTTAACCAAAGTTACTCTATCTAGATGGATAGAAAATTGCATTTCCTTTGTATTTAACATATTGGGCATTGCTCTGACAAAACAAGTTTAAGCCCATTCCAACAGGTTCATGGCAACTTCCTCAATTTTTCAGTCCAGAGTGTTCATGGATGATTGTGTTCATGGATGATTGTGCAGCAGCTACTTGGGCTACTCCCCATACTTTATTACTCATTAAATCTGGTCTCCAGAAGAAGGGTATCTTTGGGTTCTGTGGTGCTCAGGAATATCCTTACTTGACCCCACCCTGGAAATTGGGTGGCTGAGGACTGTCCCATCAGTTGAGGACAGAATGAAAATTGACATCCGATAAAGAAGTTATGTACTCCCCATAATGTTCCATCTGCGTTGTCCATTTTTATTCTTCCTCATCTTCCCTCCCACCAACTCCTATCCTTAAGGCTTCTGGAAGAATTAGTGTTTAGATGTCCTTATTTACATAAACTCCAAATATAGCTTCCCCTTGATGATTTTCATCTTTTACTTTCTACTAAAGCAGCAAACAAGATGAGGCAATTGGTGTTGGTGATTGTGGGTAAGGGAGAACCTTGAGTTTTTGGTTGCCACAAGGTTTAGCAACATTCAAGTTGGATCTGAGGGATCAGATCCAAACCCATAAACTGAGGAAGAATGAAAATGGACAACACGGACGGAACATTATGGTAAGTACATACCTTTTTTTTATGAGACCTGTGATTATTACAACTGTTGGAGTGTATAGACCACCAAAGTCAAGTGCTAATGATCTAGAGGAATTCATACATTTCTTGCATGAAACACAGGAGGGAAAATATTAGCTGGGAACTTGAATCTACCAGAAAGAGACTGGAATAATATTTTCAATAACATTAGTAAGGCAATTATTCACAATGTATGTTCAGGTACAACAGTTGCTTCAGATTGTAACAAATAAAAAAATCTACCAAGGAAGGGAACATACTAGACATTGTGTTCCTAAAGAAATTACTGTTACTTCGAGTCAAGTTTTTCCACTGTTGATGTGCAGTGATCATGGGGTTATAAAGGTTAATTTGTTGCTAGATAATTTTGGCAAACTGAAATCCAAACCAATGCACAGAAAATTAATTACAAACTATATGGAAGCAAAGCAGCCACTATAAAACTAACTGGAGTGATGTGTTTAGTGGAAAACCTGCAGATGGAATGTGGAAAGATTTGAAAGAGAAACTGAGTGCAAAAAATGAAAAAAATGTTTAGTATCAGGATCTAGTCAAGCAACATCAGGGGGATGCATTTCCATAAGAATAAGATAACTGATTAAGGTGAGGGACAGAAAATATAAGAAATGGAAGAGAGGTTGAACTACAACTTTGAAAACTGAAATAAACAAGCTGGATAAACTTGAGTATAGTGTGAAACAAGATCAAGAAAAATTTTGAAGAAAAATTATATAAAGGTATTGAGCATAATAGGAAACATTTTTATGGATACACAAGATGTGGAATGAGGAAAGACATACAAATAGAGAACAAATTGTAGAATCTAAACAGTTTATCAGACACAACAGATTATAGGTATATTTACAAAATCTTATGGAAAACATTTGACTCCACAAAGGGGGTCCTAATGATATCCAGGTAACCTCAGATACTGGAATCAAATTAGATTATATTGCAAAATAACTGCACAAACTGGATCCAAACCAAGCACAGGGAGGAAGACTGAATTAGTAATAATGACCTGAAAACACTTAAAAGTACCATTATATCTATTATTTACTAGGTCATATAAATATGGGGAGATTTCTTGAGGTTGGAGACATGCACTTATTAAACCTGCCTTTAAGGTAAAGGGGAGTAGGACAAACCCAGAGTCATACAGACCCTTAACTATACTTTCATGTTGTGGAAAATAATGGAGAAGGTAATATTGAATAAGTTATTGCCAGAACTGGGCATCAGCATGCATATGTTGAAAATCTGTTGCAACCTGTAACATGCTGTTCAATAACAATATAATTACAACTATGAATGAAAAATTGTGCTGTGATGCAATTTATCCCTATATAAGGTCATACACAAAACACTGATCAATAAATTAGAACAGCTAGGTATCGATGTACTCTTGATAAGCTGGATAGCTGCATGGCTTGCAAATGGTATGGCAAGTGTCATGCAGCAATTGGACAGGTGAAATTCTTGGTTACAGTTGGGGTGTCCCACAGGGCTCTGTCCTAGGCCCTTACTTGTTTAGGTTGCATCTTTCAGACCTAGCTTTCTCATCTGAGGTTCTACAGTCTATGTGCTGATGAACTGAAATTGGGTAAACTGATTACATTTGTTACAGGTAAGGCATGTCTGCAAATGAACTTGACTAAATTGGCCATTTGGGCACAGGAGATTAATATGCTGATAAATGCATCAAAAACTAAGCATATGAGATTTGGGAGACATAAATTGAATGATGAATATTTAATACATCACACTGTGATTGGAACTGTATATTTATTTCAGGACCTGGGTATATGGGTAGATCCAGCTTTGATTTTTTTCTAATCATATCAACCAATTGGTTAATGATATTTATAGAACTATAAGTTGTATAAAAAGATTTATAAAGTCAAGAAGATCAGAAATTATGGTTATTGTTAGTTACATTAGACCCAAACTTGAATATGGAATAACAATATGGAAACTTTATGTATTTATTTGACATTTGTTTACCAGGAAAGTCCGACTGGGTATGTGCCCATTTTCAGCGGAGGCCGAGGGAGAAAAGTTCAAACAAACAATTTCAAGATTACAAAGTTACATTGATTTAAAAGACCATCACCACAACAATAAAGTACAATTTGTAGATATCATTAAAAATAAAGTTAGAACACACTATATATAAATATATATACGCATATGTGTGTGTGTAAACACATGTATACAAATTTTAGTCTCAAGTAATTTTACAGTAGATACAGTCATGGTTTCTTAAGGAGGGAAAGTCTGAGAAACTGTCTAAAAGAAACAGTTGGAAATTATGTATAACTGGAAAGAGTACAGAGGAAATATACCAAGGGCATCCGTGGATGTGAAAATTTAAGTTATTATGAAAGACTAAAATATCTGAACTTGTACAGTGTCTGTTACAGATATTTAAGAGCAAATCTTTTTCAGGTATGTAGGGCATTTAGAGACAACTTCCTCTGGGAATGTTTGGGGTTATCAAAAAGTAGACTAACATCAGACAACCTATGTAGCAGATTCTATAGGAATGAGAAGTGTATTAATTGGTTCTCTGAGAGAGCAGCTGATGCATGGAACAGACTACCAAATTACATTAAAGAAAGTACTAGTTTATGTATTTTAAGAACAGCCTGGACACTTATTATGGAACAAGTGTTTTAGTATATTGGCAGGCTAGAAGTGCATTAATGCCAGTGCTTGAATTGAAATATTTGTATGTATACAGAAGGTCCAGGATAACTGGATTTCTAATGGTTCAGAAGGCTAGACGTAGATCTACCTCCCTCAGGAGTCTGCAAGACCGGGAACAGTGGCTTCAGCCTCTCTTGATAGATCAGAGTCTTTCAGCCCATGATCTTATTTAGGAACTTCTGGGTCTTTCTATTTTCTGTATTTTGTGAGGTGCACCCAAGGGGGGGCATTGTACTTAACACCTGGTCTTTATCAATCCTAAATATAAGGAAATTATTTCTTTAGATTTGAATGATATCTCTTTTGTGATTAGCTACACTAAAATTGATTTTCTGATGTCTTTTGGCTCATGGTGATCAAAAGAATGGGAACTATCAACCTACGCTCCAAAGTTTTTAACTTCCATTTTAATTTTTTAGTGTGGCTTTGTCAGTACTGTATGTTCAGATGTCAGGGTTGTGTGGCAATATTTCATTTTTTGCATTTAGTTTGAGTGCATTATAAATTGCATCAATATTTTGAGTTCTTGCTGGAGGGGTATGGGTTTCAAAGGGGAACGAGAATCACTCCCAGTTTGAAGGTGTCTACAAACTTAATTAGCTTGAAGTCTTGGCTCTAGGTCTGGAGATTGTGTCCTTCCTTTTTGACACTCACTTTACCAAACACTGGATTTTGGGGTACTCTGCTAGTAACCTTCATGCTTTCTGTGGAGTCTCCTACCATTGACAGTCTTGGTTCTGTCTTTTAGTTTAGTGTACAAATTGTCCCTTTTCAGAGACCTGTCTAGTTGAGTGACTTGCTTGGAGTTGAACCGTAGGCAAATGAAGGTGGAAAAAATCAAACCCTGTACCCTGGGCACAATAAGCAGCTCATTAACCGCTCTAATACTCTGTGCTGATAGACACGACCCTTAGCTAGTTCACTATCCACTTTACCGCATTGGGATCTATTTTTAAAGCATTTAGCTTACATATATTGCCTGCATGAGATGTAGTATTGAACACCTTGGTCAGGTCAAGATGTGGGATATTTTCAAAATCCAAACCTCTGAGAGTCGATCCAAATAAGATATTTAATGTTGTAGTTGTATGTTCCATAGCTTTACATGTGAAGCTCATCAGGCTGCCTTGTCTGTTTCCTTGTATCAGTGTTAGGGCCACCCATATGGAGGAGCATCACCACTGCTGCATGTAAACCTTCAGGGGCAAAGTCTGTAGCTAAACTTGGGTTAAAAAGTTTGAGGGGTGGGTCTGCAAAGGCATGATTAATTTTAGGTATATATTTTTGGACCATGTGAAGTATTTTTTGGCCTTTGGTAGCTCTTACATGTTCCCTGATGATGGGATGGGAGTAAGGGACTCTGGGATTCTTTGGAGTTTAGATTGAAGTCTCGGATGTAAATTTAGGAATGAATTTGTTAGTATATTGGCAATGCCAGCTGGGTCCAAGTGGAAGGTGCCATTTTAAATGAGTTCATTACAATGTTGGATGTTTCTTGGCTTCCTAATGTCACTAAAGAAGGATTCACAATTGTCCTTCACTTCAGACACTAACCCAAGTTTATGAATAGCTTTAGTAGATCTAATAGAATTTTCAAGTTTTTAGTAATGTTTTGAATATTGTCTTTGATATAAGCACTTTTGGATCTGCTGTACAATTTGAAGAGTTTTTGTTTTGTTATAAACTGTATTTGTTAGACCACTAGCTATGTTTCTTTTTGAATTTCACATTCTATTTAACTTTGGTATTGACTGACGAGTCTAGGCATTTATTTAAATGGGAATACAACTCCATCATGAAATCACCAGCTGTGTCAGCATCACAGCAGATATTGCCATAAGTAAATTTTGGAATCTTTTTATAGAATTGAATAAGGTTAGTAGGTATGAAATCCTTGAATTCAGAAATTTGCTGAAAGAGCTTTAGAGATTTTGAAGGTGAATGTTACAAGCTAATGAACTGACTTGCTGAGGAAGGCGATACCAGGTGAATAGTAAACAAATTTGTTATATTCTTATGCGTGATGACATCAAAACAAAGTTAATGGATGCTTCTTCTAAGTAAAGTAACCTTGTAAAGTCAACTAGCTCTACAGATAAACAATTTTTCCTAACCACTATTGAAGGAATATACAAGAAACATCTGTGCCTCTAAACACTCTTGTGGAGAAAGCAGCAGAATGCATTTCAGCAACTAGTGGAGATGATTTCAATATAAATTTGGCTGTTAATAAATTTTTTTGTTTTTATTAACAAAATCTCATTTTTTACAGGAGAGGTCAGGGGAGTGGGGAGAAAATCTCCACAGTGTAAATGTGAAGGTGTTTTTCCATCTACCTGTCCTCTAATACATTTTCTTTTTCCCATCTTACAGGGTCATTTGCTAGGGTGGAATATTCTAAGTAAACAGAAAATTGGAAAAAAAATGTTAGATTTTTTTTTTTTAAAAGATAGTTTGGAAAAGACCAACAAATAAACAAGACTTACTTGTGGGATGGGTTCCGTAACCCAACTTGTTTCTTGCATATGGAGTAAGTTACAGCTACAGAGCTAACCTGTATTATGTTAGCTGCCATTAAGGCTGGTCTTTATGACTGGATGGGTAGACAAAAATTTACACCAGGGTTATGTATTGCCCTGCTTGGTTTAGGAGGAAGGCATTATTAAGATGTATATTGCGTGGCATCTTATAGTACCTGTAATCACATGCCTAGTAATGTTTTTATAGACAAACTTCTGCTAGAGTGTACCAGAAAGATTATGGTGATGGAACTAATAGCCTCCCATTCAAAGTATGGGTAGCTTGATATAACCATTCCTTCAGTATTTAGGGTATCTTATAGCAGAAGGCGTAGGAAGATCACAACTAGAAAAATAAAAGGCCATAAAAAATGGAACCTCAACAGATGAAGGCCTTTCTTGGACTAGCTGTCTGCTATGGCAAGTTTATGCTGAAGTCATTTTGATAGCTTCAGTCTGTCCAACTTTCAGTAATCATTAACCCAGCAGACCCCAGTCTAGCCAATAGAAATGCTCATCGGTTGTTCAAGGTCTGTACCCCATCACTGTGATTTCTAAAGCTTCTGGTTTTCTACTGGGAGTGGGTAGTTGTAACATGTTTGTTTTGGTTAATATGTATGTGTATACTCAGAATTTATCTACACATGATCTTCTCGGTCCTTGTTAGACCAATAGATCAGTTTGGCCCAAGGTGGAATACATTTGTTGAATTCTTGCCCCTAGATCATTCACAACTCTGGTGAGGACAGTCTTGGCGCTATGGTAACTCCTAAAATGGACTGAGAAGGTCATAACTGGATAGTTGGTACTCAAGCTGATTGTAAATCACAATAACCTACCCAGTAAATGGAAGGTTAGAAACAAAATGAATGTCCTTCAGATTTTGGATGTAGCTTCTTAAGAACGGGTGCTATAATCCATTTGTGATTATGTGATACTAGCATAGTGTGAAAGTTGTGTGTAGTCTGCCCTGATTGCCGGGTCATTCAGTAATGTTATTTATAAAATCTCTGGTCTGAGTTTATCTATGACTTTGCAGCTTGTATTCCCCTTTTCTTAAGAAGCATTTGGCCTGCTTGTGCCCTATGTTCATTTATCCGGGGCCTGCTGAAGGTTCCCTTGATTTAGCATGACTCTCTGTTTGAAATTGCTTTTGAAATTGGCTTCTCTTTTCTAGGGCTTTTTTTAGAAACTCTTACCAGGGTGATTGTGGATGTCCCTAATGGCCACCAGTTTTAAATGTTCCCTAAATTTATAGCTGTTTAAACTTCCACATGAGTTCTGATACCAGCCTTGAGTTACTTGCATCTGTTGCTTAAATGTCTTATTCTTTATGCAATAAATTTGAATTTGAAAGTTAAAAGAATTTGAAAAAGTACATATTTTAGTGAGAAACTTGAGTATGGACAATAACTGGGTCTGAGGTATGCAAATGAGATTGAGTTAACCTTAACTGGTTTGGGTTCCATTCTTGAATGGGTAGGCAGAATGGAAAGTAGAAATGAAATCCATGGTTTCATCATAATTATCCCACTAACATTCTATTAATAATAGAGGAATTCATTCAGTACTACTGCCGTGTACCCTAGAAGCTGCATAAGTGGTCTGAAGTCTTAATTCGAGCACTTTTGGGGAAAAAAATCTTAAAAGGTTTTCTGGTTCACAGTGCAAACTGGATTAAAAAGCCTGTCTGTGATCCAAAAGTGTTTCATTGGTCAGTTGAATATCACATAAATCTGTTGTCATAAAGAATTTTGGCTTCTTAAGAAAAACTTTGAATAATCATTGCTCATTTCAATTTCTTACACTTTTGTTTTGAGTTTAAGTTCTTGGTTTTAACAGTATGTTTCTAAATGCCTGTAAACATTGGGCATATTTGAGCTGGGTCAAGTTGTGAGCACCGTGATGGCCTTTGTTATATGTCCTCATCAGATGCATTTGCTATGCATGAGTTTCAGGTCACAGTTTTGGAAGTCAGTTTCCTGGTACAGTATGAGATAGGATGGTCAAAGCTGGAGGGCATGCGGCCTTTTGGAAAATCCGGTCCAAAGATTATTGCCTTTTATGGATACAAGTAGAAACATTCTTTGTAAAGTACCCTCTCCATAATTTTAAGGGACACCCTGGAAAGTGTAAAGATGTTCTTCATCTCACATTGCTGCAGTCCTTACATATGGGTAGTCCGCTGTCCTCGGTCGGCCCGAATACCAAAGTATAAGGCTGACGTCGGTCAAGGTGCTTAGAACTGACATCAGAACGTCAGGGTACAAAAGCGCATGACCGACGTCATATCCTCAGTCTTTTTTGCCGCATGGTCCGATGCAGAAGCAGCGTTGCAAGTGCCGTTCGGCGTTCTGAAATTTTTTGAGTTCGGAGTTTCAGACCGAATCAAAGTTAACATTTTGTTTTTCTTGCCTCAGTGTTTTACCGGATGTCAGAAAAAGTGAATAACTGTATTTCTTGTGGGAAACAGATACCGCATAGGGATTATCATTCTTTGTGTATTCCTTGTTTGGGGCCTGAGCACGACGTTGTTGGGTGTGTGCTAGATTCAATAAAGGTTAGATTGTGCTAGGCTGGTCTAAGGAAGCGGTGCAATTATAATATGCCGTGGATTCTCAAAGACAAAGCAGTTAAACCCAGGCAAGAAGAGTCATCGGTTCTTTAGAGGCGCCAGTGGAACCGGTGGTTCCGACGGAGGCTTCTCTGGAGTCCCAGGGGGAGACTTTGATATTGCAGGATGTGGCCTCTCAGGAGGCAGGTCAGGCTGAAGGGGCTTCCCAGGTTACTGTACTCCCCTCCCTTCCTAGGGTGGTTAGGCCCTCTCCTTCTGTTTCCAAGGCTTCTCCCAGAGGCAGGCCAGGTTTAGCTTCTGTTGGGGTCTCTCCTAGTGCAGCAGGGTCTGTGCCCAAGAAGCACATGCTTAAATTGGCAGAAGATTTGATTACTCTGATTAGAGGTTCTTTGCCCCCTCCTGATAAGAGACCTAGGGTGGAGCCAGAGTTGGGGAGTTTTGAGCAGGCTTCGGATGTTTCGGAGTCTTCGGCTGAAGACTTGCAGGAGTACTCTCCTTATTCTGATTCTGATGCAGATGATTCGACTCCTTCTGCTTCTCCTCCAGAGGATTTTTCTTTTTCAGAGACTCTTCATTCCATGAGGGAACATTTTAAGTGGGAAGGTCAGGACTTCTCTGATTCCAGGAAGAGGCTTAGGGAATTTTTGCTTTTACCCCAGCATAGGCCCTTGGCTATACCTCCTGTTCTGGATGTTGTGGAAGATGTATTTGCAGAGGCTTCACTTAATCCTGATTCTCTGCCTCCTGCTCCTGTTAAACCGGATAGGTATTACAGGGTGCCTGAGGCTCATAAATATCTTTATAAGAGTCCTAGGGCGGACCCAGAAACTGTTAGTCAGGGACCTAAGGGTGTCAAGGCCTCTGTTGTAAAATTCCTCCAGATAGAGGCCAGAGCTTTGGATAGATGGGGAAAGAAAGTCTATACATCTTCTACCCTAGCTATGAGGGCTTTGAATTGCCAGTTTCATATGTTGAAATATCAAAACTATCTTCTTTCTCAATTGAAGTCTAAGGTGGATGCTCTGGAAGGCATTGAGTGTAAAGAATTACAAGATTTGGTGCATGTTTCAGAGCAGGTGGGTAAGCATTCTTTACAATGTGGTTTTGATGCTGTACAGGCCTCGTCTAGAGTGGCTGCCACTGGTTCAGTTCATGGCTGAGGGATCAGAATTTATCTGACCATGTTAAGACAAGGATTTTGGATGCTCCTTTACAGTCTGATGTGTTGTTTGGTTCACCTGTGGAGTCAGTCTTGAAGAAAATGGAAGACAAGGCTAAGTCCATGCAGGCTGTTAAAGATTTTTGCAAGTGCAGCCTCCAAAGTTTAGTAGGAATTGGCCTGCTAAGGGGTGGACGTATCCTTCTTATGATTCTCAGTCTAGGGGTAGATCTAGACGTGGTAGGGGCAGAGCTCAGAGTTCTTTCAGACCTAGAACAGGGAGTTCACCTGCACAATCTTGGTGAGGGCAGGGGCCAGTCCTTAAACAGGCCCAATGACCTACCTTTTCAGCTGCCAGATTCTTCTTGCCTGGCAGCTCCTTTGGGAGGAAGGTTGGCACTCTTCAAGGAAAATTGGAATTTGATTACCCAAGACAAATGGGTATTGGATATCATACACCGAGGTTACAAGTTTTATTTCCATACCTTGCCTCCTTTCAAAGGCATGCCGGACATTCCTCCTCAGCAAAGACTAGAGGCTCACAAACAAATTTCTCTGCTACTTCAAATATCTGCCAGAAGTGGGCCTAGGATTTTATTCTCGCCTGTTCCTAGTACCAAAGAAAGGGAACATGTGGAGACCAATCTTGGATTTATCTATCCTCAACACATATCTGAACATTCCCAAGTTCAAAATGTTGACGTTACAACAGCTTTTACCTCTGCTGGGCAAAGATCACTGGATGGTGACTCTGGATCTCAAGGAGGCTTACCTTCATGTTCCTATCAGGCTCAGTTGCAGAAAGTATCTGCGCTCGGACTGGGACTTCTCATTATCAGTTCTCTGCATTGCCCTTTGGCTTATCTACTGTGCCCAGAGTGTTCACGAAGGTTCTGGCTCCAGTGATAGCTTTCTTCAGGCTAAGAGGAATACAGATCTATCCTTATTTGGACGATTGCCTGATTCTGGCCCAAGGAAAGGACGAACTTCTTCATCATTTACAGTATGTGATAGCAGTGCTAAGATGCCTGGGGTATCCTGTGAACGAAATAAAGTCCAATCTAGTACCCTCTCAGGACATGTGCTTTCTGGGTGTGAGACTGAATACAGCATCCCAGATGGCCTTTTTGACCCGACCTCGACAAACAAAAGAATCTTTCTCTTTACTTCCATCAATTGTCTCATCAGTCCAGGCTGACTGCAAGGACAGTCCTTCAAGCCTTGGGGTTCATGGCATCTTGTATTCTGGTACTTCCCAATGCCAAACTGCATATGAGGAAGCTACAATGGTATCTCAAAAATGTATGGACACAGCACTGCCAAGATATGGACACTGTCATTCAGATAATACCTTGCATTCAAAAGGAATTTTTGTGGTGGGCTCAGGAGTGTCACCTAAACAAGGGACTCAGTCAGATTCTAACGACAGATGCCTCAGACAAAGCTTGGGGAGCCCATCTAAATGGAAAGTGGGTACAAGACACGTGGCCTGCCAGACTTCAACATCTGCATATCAACTTGAAGGAGATGTTAGCAGTCCAATTTGCATTAATAGCTTTCAAGGATTTACTTCTTCCAGGGCAGGTGTTGGTTCTAACAGACAACACAACTGTCATGTGGTACATCAACATTCTTATCCTCTATGCAGACAAGCAATGATTTTGTGGGAGACTGCTCTCAGTTTACAGCTAAATCTAGCACAGAACTCCTTAGCAGATGTGTTGAGCAGACAAATTATGGATCCCCACAGTGGAAATTGGATCCTCATGTATTTCAGAAATTGACAGTGTTATGGGGAACTCCAGACATAGATCTGTTCGCTTCTCCACTAAACTACCAGCTGCCAAAGTTTTGCACAAAAAGGTTTCATCCCACAGCTTGGAAAGTGGATGCTCTCATTCAATTGGAGCAATCTTCATGTGTATGCCTTTCCACCTCTGCCTCCCTGAAGGTCAGACAGGACAAGCCAAAGATGATTTTAATAGCTCCAGATTGGCACCCATTACTGAGAAGTCTGAGCCTCCATGGCCTTTACCTTTGATTCCACACCTGCTGTCTCAGGAGAACAGTCGTTTACTCAATGTCAAACTTCACTCTCTACATCTAACAGCCTGGCATATTCTGTTTTAAACCCTGGAGGGTCTCAGCTTCCACAGCAAGTTTTGAATGTTATTTTGGAGGCCAGAAGGCCTAGTACAAGAGATAAATGGAGGAGGTTTTCAGCAAAGGAATTTGATGTTTCTAAGCCTAATTTAAGTGTGGCTCTTCAATATCTTACTGAGTTACTGGACAAAGGTTTGTCCTTCTCCTCTATTAAGGTTCATGCTGCAGCAATTTCTGCTCACTATGACTGTGACCCACCATTGTTTTCTCATCCTTTGTTTAAGCAATTCCTTAGAGGGAGCTGAAATATTTATCATGGAAGACTGCTTTTTGTTGGCCATTTACTTCAAGTAGAAGGGTTTCTGAATTACAGGCCCTGTGGTTTCTAGTGTGGCTTTAAACCAAACTATTCATTTATTATTTGAGCAGAACTAAAGGGTTCAGGCAGTCTCAGCAGTTATTTGTTTCATTTGGTTATTCCCATCATGGTAAGGAGATTCCAGCTGGGATTAGGCCTCATTCACTGCAGCAATGTGAGATGAACATAGTACAGTTTTGTACCTACCATAAATGTAGATGTTCAAGATCCACATAACATCTACATTTATGGTAGGTACAAAACTGTACTTTTTTTGTCAGCCTATATGTTGAAGTCATTCAGTGTCTACGGACTTAACTGAAATGCCCGCAAACTACCTGGTGGACAAAGATGAGTCTATCCAGATGGCATACTTAGTCACAAGACCCACTAGGAATGTGAACCATATAAGACCCTGACCTAAGGCAGGTTACTTTTACTGACATTCACTGGTAAGATCTCTGCCTCACAACTGCAGTCTCTGGGGTTTATCCTCGATTTCAGCGCTGTCTTTGTGTACATGAACTACCACATAGGCAGCAATCTGCATAATACCAAATGTGTGATGAGACCTTGGGACCCAGGTGGACACTAGTCTCTCCTTTGATAGTCACATCGCCACAGTAGTCAGGAAGTCCTTCTACGTGGCAGACCTCATCATAAAAGGGTTCTCATCCAGGAAAAAAAAGGTCATTGTTCCCCTCTACTCGACACTCATTAGACCCATTATATAGAGTACAACGCCCCTTTTGAAATGTACCTCACAAGACATCTGCAGCAGCTGGAAAGGCCACAGAAGTACCTCAGAGGATTACTGGCATCAAACAAATGTCCTACACTGACCGCCTCAAAAAAACTCCAGCTTTACTCTGTAGCATACCTCCTACTCCGAGGTGATCTCTGCCTAACATATAAAGCTATGTCAAACCCAGAGCTTTTGGACATGCTACACTTAAATAAATCCCAGTCCCATCTGAGCTACACACTCTAGGGACCTAAAGCTTGCCACCACAATAAACTGGACATGCTGGAGGGATAGATTCCTGTCCCAGAGACTTCCCATACTCTAGAACAGGCTACCCATCTATGTCAAGCAAAGTTCTTCATTAGCACTCTTCAAGAAAAATCTTGATGAGTGGATGGGAAATAGGAAATGCACCCCGGGGATCACTTCTGTGTCTCTGCTCGACAGTGGCACAGGAAAATAACTTTCTTCGTGCAAGCCAGGGAACCTTGTTGGCTAGGCTTACGTAGGCCCTTGGGCCGATAGCCTAGTACCTACCTATGAACCTATGTTCACTCCTATTTCTGAATGGGTTTCACTGGATGCTTTAGTTTCTTCCCAAAGCATGCTGACACGTGGAGTATACTAAGTTTTCCATGTGCATTGTATTACCTTTGGCATTTATCACCTAGGTCATAGCTGAAAGGGTCCATATATTATCCCATTTACCCAGTTAGCAAATGATAAATGAAACAATAGGAGAACTACTTGCAAGAAGGTACAAGAGAAATGCTCAAGACCTGTATTACCATGAAATTTACATTACCCTTTGCTGAAAATTTAGGTTGGCAATGCATAAGCTTGTTTAGCCTACTACTGGTTTCTGTGGACCAAAACTATGAATGGATTCGCTTCCCCAGTTGTAATAATCGCTGCTAACTTGGAAAAAATGCTTAAGTGCTTTCAGTGTTACTTACTGCACTGTTACTTGAAGATAAATGTCACTAGCACATTTGGGGAAATAAATGATCTGATGATATTTTCATTCTTCAAGGATTGGGTCTTGGATCCGAGACTGCTGCATTTAAAAGACTCCTGGATCCAACTCATGAGCTCCTCCCTATACCCATAATGCCCCAGTCAACCTGCTATACCTCAGATCTCTTTTGCCACCATATCGCTACAGACATGGCTCCATAGCCAAGAGCTTTTTGACTGTTTTCTCTTGCTGTAAGTTTAATATCTTATATCTCTAGTACTTCCTATCTTAAGATCTTAATTCTTTCACCCACCTCCCTCATATAGTTTAAGTTTTGAGTTTCTTTATTTTACAGTACTTTTCTTTTTCTACATCATCTACCTCTGGTAGTTGTTGGTACCATTGCTGTTTTTTTTTTGTTTTCTTTGTTTTCTTTCTTACCACTGTCAGTAGTTAAAATTAGAAACAGGAAAGTTTTATGTTTTCTATCTTGCTAATAATGTGAGGCATTGTATCATGGCTGAGAAACGAACAAGATTCAAAAAAATACATTTCCTGTGGGCATAAGATCCTTAACTCTGATGCACACAGGGACACTGCCTTGGAGCTTCTCAACTCAACACAGACTGCTTCATTTGAGCAGCCTTTAATTTCGGGGGCCCTTCATGATTGCAGAAACTGCAATCACAAGTTTTAAAGGGATTGCTGTCCCCTTCTACTTCAGGGGCTCAAACCCCCTCAAAATCTTCTGGAGCCTCTTCAGAGGTGAAAGAATCCTGTAAGCAGTCTCCAAGCCACTCTCCAAAGACTTCTCTATTTTCGGAACCTCCTCAAAAGATTCAAAAGAAGTCTGGTCTGAGCTGTTTGGATTCAAAATGGAAGCGGTTGGATCCCGTGTCCTCTGATCTGACAGCTATTCATACCAAGTCTCCAAGAACCCGGTACCCAGGGTTCACTGTAGAGCCTGTTTCTCCTTAGCTTCATTCTCCTTTTCTTCAGGGGACCCCAAGGAGAGAGTATTGACCCCATCCCACCACTTCCATCATTTCCTCTAGGAGCCTTTCAGAAGCTGAAGTGGATAGGTTGATGAGGAAGTTCCTCAGAGCTCAGATTCAGATGGGGGTTATCCCGTCTCCATCTCCCATTGGGTCTGTGAACTTTCCTTCTAATTCTCGTGCAGTGATCTCTCCTTCTCTGATCCAGTCCAAGGTTTTGGAGCCCTAAGTTCTGAGACCCGAGAGTGTCAAAGTTGGATCCAAAGACAGCTTGATCTTTGAATCCAACTGTTCCCCTCACTTGTTCAGCTGAAATTCCTTTGGACCAGGATGAGTCTCTGAGTAGAAGCATTGATGCTGGGTCGGGGGGGGGGGGGGATAGGTTCCCCTCTGTTGTCAAAGCCGTCATTGGTGTTTTGGCATTGAACAGGTCTGGTCCGACTCCCTGTTCGAGACGTGTCCTGGCAGGGTCACTGCGTGGTAGCGTTGTCAGTTTAGGCTCCAGTGCAGCAAGCTATGGCTTCTCCTGGTCCTTCTGCCTTAGAGGTAGGTGGAGATGGTTTTCTCACATATGAGAGATTCAACTACTCTATTCCATTTGGATCCTGCAACCATATCCCCTTTGGGTCTGAACTGTAATTCTCTCAGGCCTATTCCACAGGGACAGCTGACACCACCAAGCATCTAGACAGTCCCCATTGAGGATTTTCCCTTCTCTTCAGATATTTTTCCAGATCACCCCACTGAAGAGGTTCCCTGAAAGAGAACATGTAAGACGAGATGCACATATTCCCACATGGAGTCCCTCACTGAGGACACTGACTTTGATGAAAGGGGGTGGGTTCCCTCAGATCTCCAGCAGATGACATCTCCTTAGGAGACATTCAACAGATTCTCAGGCAAAAGGGTGGATAGTCCTCTGATAACTCCTCCCAAGAGGAGTCAGTCTTTCTGGAAGCTTTTGGGTCTGGCCCATCAATGTTTTGGGTGACTCCTCCCAGCAGATGAGCTTAAAGATCTAGTTTCTTGGTGAACATGAAAGGAACCAGATACTGTAAATCCCTTCTCCATTGCCCTGATAAATTTCTGGTACCACCTAAACATAGGCCACAGTGGAACAAGCGACTTCCTGTTGATGCTATGGTTGTGGCATCAGCCACAAAGAGAGCTCCATCCCCCTAAGAGTCCAGGGCACTGGACAGATTCAGAAAGTGCATTTTTGCCTCAGCAACCTTGGCCCTTACGGTCTCTGAATTGCTTGGCACATTTCACAAGATTGCAGTGGGATTTGACCAAGGAACTTTCCAAATCCCTTTGAGTCCACGGAGGACTTCAAGAATTCTTCTTTACAACTGGCCACTGTTATCTATCATTAATGTGTCCATGAGGCTAATATCCTATGATGCAGAGGGTACCTCGTGCAGCTGGTTCAGGCATAGCCATTAGGAGACATGCCTGGATGCACTTATGCAACTTTGTGGAGCTGTTCCAAGTCTTCAAGTTGTCATATCCATAAGTTATTGCATAACCATTTTTTCCAGATTCCCCTCAAAAAAGAAAAAGGCTCCCCAACATCACACACTGTCATTGGGAGGCAACAGCTCAAGAAATTCAAAAACTGCTAGACAGAAGTCCTCCAGGAGGTCCCACCAGACCAGAAAGGATTCAGAACTTACTCCAGATTCTTTAGTGCCAAAGAAAACCAAGAACCGGAGGGAGATTTTGAAAATAACAAACTAAATCAATTTGTGAAGACTTAAAGTTCTGAATAGTCACGTTTCAGTCCATTCTGACATTTCTACACAAGGATGATTGGATGTGCTCCATTAATTTTCAGGATGTGTACCATCACTTCAAGATGAACAGATGATCCTGAAGATTTCTGCACTTTTGGTTAGGGGCCAGTCACTACCAGTTCATAGTCGTGACCCTTTGGTCTCTCCACAGCCCCAGGCATTTACCCAAATGTGTGGTTCATTTTTGTATTTACCAAATGTATGGCAGCAGTGGCAGATCCCTTGAGCCTGCTGGAATTCCGAGCGTATCCATACCTAGATGACTGGCTCCTCACTGCCCCAACCAAGCAGCTCTTGGAGGAATACAGAGACTACTTGCTCCAATTATGTCAATCACTAGGGATCTCAGTCAATATCTGCAAATCTCATCTTCAAGCTGTTCAAAGCCTGGAGTTCATAGGTGCCTAGTTGAACACATGAATCAGATAGCATCTCTTCCACTGCATCATGTAAGATTAATTGGGTACCAGGTGGTGCAAATTATTGCACATACTCCTCCCCCAGTCAGACTTGTTTTTCAGGCCTTGGGATCAATGGCAGCTGCCATAACCTTGGTTCCTATGGTCTGGTTTTATATGCGCATTCTTCAATGGACCCTAACTGTTTAGTGGTCAGTTCTTTGTCATCCCCTGTCCTTTCTGATTAAACTCATTCAAGTTTACAAATATCATATACATTGACGGATTCAGTAGGACAAAGTTTTCCTAGGCCGTCCCTTTGAACTTTCGGCCCTTGTAGCCACACTAATCATAAAATCCTTCCAAGTGGGGTGAGTGAGGCATTTCTTGTGACGGACGGTCCAAGGCTTGTGCCTTCAAGAAGAAACCAATTCACAAATCAAAGTCCTAGAGATGGGAGCGGTCCTTCTAGTATAGCAGGCCTTTCAAGACGTTTTCCCTCTTGGGATGATTGCAGTAAAAACTGACAAATATGCCTGTGGCTTGGTACATTAACAAACAGGGAGAACCCAATCCCAATCTTACCTCCTTTGAGAGGTAATGAGAGTGTTTCAGTTGCGGAGCTCCACCAACTGCTTTCTTATGGCAATGCACATACCAGGGAAGTCCAGCGTCAAACTCAGTAGGTCCATTCAGATGCTTGACAAGTGGTCTCTTTATAATCCGTGATCGCGAGGGTTTTCTGTTGGGGTCAACCATGCTGCAACCTTTTTACATCTCCCCACAACAGCAAGTGCAGCAGATTCTTTGCCTTAATAATCCCCCTTGGGGGGGGGGGGTCATTGAGAGATGCTGTAGTCCCATATTTGGCCCTCTGGTCTTCTTTATGGTGATCCCCCAATACCTCTAATTCCCAAATTCTTACAGAAGGCACTTCAGCTAAAAAGCACAGTTATCCTCATTGCCCCCTTTTGGCCTTGTCAAGTGTGGTTCCCCTTCCTTTGGTCTCATCTTCATTATCCACCAGGGATACTAGACCCCAGTACAGATCTGCTTTCGAATCCCTCTGGATTGGATCATCTTGGCATTCCAGGCCTCAAGTTGACTGCATGGTTTCTCCAATTCCACTGATAGCTCGACAGCCCAAGCTTTCCTCCCCAGTCCGACAGATGCTTTTCTTCCCACAAGGCCGCTATAAGAAAAATTTACAAAAGTAAATGGAAAAGATTATATATTTGGGCCCTACAGAGGGAACTGGATGACTTCACTGATCTTGTCTCTGTAGTCCTAGAATTTTAATATCTATTTTTGAAGAAGGATCTAGTTTTTCTTCTGTCAAAGTACAGTTGGCAGCCATGTCTAATTTTCACTCTGGAGAAAATGCTTTCCTCACTAGCTTTTTCAAATTTGTGCATGTCTTTACTAAAAGGTATTTTCTTGCTTAGGCTCCAGTGAAGTGCCCATTGTCTCCCTTATATTTGACAGTCGTGTTGCAAGGGTCAACTCAGAAACCCTTTGAACCATCAGCCAAGTGTAATTTGAAATTTTTGTCTTGGAAAACTGCTTTTCTGCTAGCCCTTGCATCTGCAAGATGGGTTTTTGAACTCCAAACTCTCTCTTCCAAATCTCCTTTTCTTATTTTTCACAAAGACAGGATTACCTTATGGACCAAGCCATCTTTTCTGCCAAAAGTAGCCTCTGAACAAGTATTAATCATGCCATTAATTTGCCATGTTTTCTTTCTCAACTTTGCTAACAAAGGAGAATACGTGTTGCATCTTTAAGATGTACACAGGCAACTGTTTTATCTCCACAGAACAAAAGGTTTCAGGAAGTCAGAACAATTGATCCGATGATGTCAGTCTTCATTCTATTCTCAAGAAGTGGGTTTGGAGCCGATTCGTCCGATCCACCTCAGCTGTTGCTAAAGCTCACAGCCATCAATCTCTTGAGCTTCTCCCTTACCTACAATGCACCTACCAAATAACCTTAGATCTCATTTGCTGCTTCTAGCTATTGGACGCGATCTACCAATCTCTTTTGAGCTGTGTTGGATAAGTAGAAATGTAGCTGTTTTTTTCTGTCAAATAGTGTAAGTTTTTTGTGGTTAATATCTTTACTGTTCGTTTTCCATTTGTTTGCACTCACTTGCCCTTCCGACTTCATCCTAATTTCTCTCATACCATTGTTGGTATTCTCTTGCTTCTTTTTCTCTTAACTAGTACTGTTAGTATGTTTATACTGTTAGCATGTTATAGTTATAATTTTTCTTACTTGCTGCTGCTCCTTTTGTTCCTTTCCCTTTTTTGTACTTGTGCACTTGGATAGTATTAGTATCTTTCTCCCTTACAACCATGTCATAGTTTCTCTATACTATTGTTGGTATTGCTTTCCCCTTTCTTTCTTCTATCCTGTCAAAAAAAGTTACTTATTGTATTTTAATTGCCTTTTTTCTATAGCATCTGTTATTTTCCTTAAATAGACTGCATGATGTCTGCCAATCCTGTGGGTTTTAAAAAGTTCTCCAAACATGGGCATAAGTTGCTGCTTTTGGATGCACACACTCTGTGTGTACTGCTTGGGTCCTTTGCATTTACAAGAGGACTACTCTATTTGCCACAGATTTAATCTGCAAGCTCTTAATGAATGAAAAAGCAAGCTGATATTGAAAGGCCTCATTCCTTCCTCTTTTGGAGAAGCCGTATCCCAGTCTCCAAAGTCAAAGCATTCTACTTCATCTAAATCATCTTCAGACTCTTCTCAGAATAGAAGTGCAAAGGAACTGTTAAAAACCACAAACAAGGTCCACAGGAATTAAGTGCCTCCTAGCCAAAGCAAATAGAGAACTGAAGAAAAAACAGTGAAGGCACAAACACGGCTGAACAAGTAGCTGAAACGTTTTAATAAAAATAAGCGCTTTCTCGTCTTGTCATAGATGCTTCATCAGATACAGAATAAAAACACAATGCAATGCTTCATCAGATACAGAATAAAAACACAATGCAAACCCAAGTTATAAATACTGCAAACACAATTCAAACTGTCCAATCACAAAAGTACATCAATTAAAAAACACAAATAAGCTAATTTAGCCAAAGCTCTATCAATTAAAAAGGGCTTGATAGACTGTCATTAAGACCGTAATTTTTATCACATTGTAGACCTCAAATCCACTAAGTTTCAACTCATTGTCATATTTTTAGTTACCCAGTCTAATGCTTATATGTACTTAACTCTAAGACCAGAAATTTAAACTTATGTAATATACCTGAACACAAAATATGCCTTGCTAAACTGTCTCATCTTCCTTGTGAATAGCATTAATGTGCTCTCTGATCCTCTCAAGGTTCTGTTAGTCTTGCCTACATTATGAGGAACAAGTAGTGCAATAAGCTAAATATACTAGATTCCTACTACTACAGTCAGCATAATGATTAAATACATATTCTTTGTGGTTGTTTGCATGGATGAAAGTCTTTGTCTCCAATGTATGAGCAGGAGTTACATCTCCTGCACTCATAAATGCCCTTCCTTTGAGACTCTGATGTATAGCACAAACGTCTTTTCAGAGATTTGGTATTTTTATAAGTAAATGCTGGAAAATTACCTACCAGTTCTCTTATCTTATCGGTCAATAAAAGTTTCCAGTTATTACAATATTTCTAATATCATAGTTATTCCTAGTGAATGGAATAATTAACCTTCATCTCTTATCACCATTCTTACTAGTACTTTTTGTGTGGATATCATTAACAGGGTTCCTATTTTAGTTCTTACTAAAGAAGGGAGTACCCCTTCCTCTTTGATCTGTAAATCTGTGCAGGCACTCAAAACCAAATTCGGTATAATTATAACCCCTGTCTATAAACAACTTCTCAAGTTGATGTAGGGCTATATTATAATCTTGATCATTACTACTGAGACGTGAAGTTCTCAAACTCTGTCCCTTTATAATATTGTCGTAAATAGTTTCACTTCATAATCTCGAATTATTGAAATCCCAAATTTCAGTTACCCGAGACTATAAAGTCGAACCATTTACAATACCGAAACCCACAAGCATGAACCACACAATCAAGAACATACATGCACCACATAACACGCACACACCATTCCACCCACAGCACTCAAACCACACAACCCTACACTACACTACATATAAGCAGGGGGGCAAGCCCCCCTGCACCCCCATGTGGGGGGCTGCATCCCCCACACCCCCCTACTTATATATACCAACTCCGAGATCACACAACATAAAAAGAAAAACTCACACCATGGCAACCTCCACTCACTCGCACACACATCACACATACATAAATGCCAACAAATCCAACACTTACACTTAATCTCCCTACCCTTACCCACACGTACAACATACAAAAATGCACACAAACACTCACTCACCTGCAGCTTCAGGCACCATAACACTACAAGCAACGTACCAGAAATGCATAAGCACAGATTTGAGATATTCAAATTCGCTGTTATGCACTTTCAGCATTCTGGTTTTCTGCTTCATGGTCTCGGGTTACTGAAATTTGGGATTTCAGTAATTCGAGATTATGAAGTGTAACTGTCGTAAATATATGGAGGATGCTTGCTGTCTCTTTCTTTTTTCCTTTCTTGAAGATGCTAGTAGAAATACTATGCAACTCTCTAACAATGTTAACATTCAAAAAATGTATTCCTTCTAAGGAACAATTATATGTGAAATGCAAGAAAGTAGTACTGGTGTTCAAGAACGAGACAAAGTTGTCTAACTCTTCTCTGGACCCATTCCATTTCACAAAGATATCATCCGCATACCTTTTACAGTTTATAACAGATTGAGAAAAATCAGCATTTCATAATATTAATTTGGGCAAGGTGTTCCCATGACTACACCTTTTCTTTGTATACCATATTTATTATTATGAGTAAAGACATTGACTAAGAACCATGTCTAATAGCATACAATGTAAAATAACCTTGTCACAACTCAAGCGCCAGTTCTTAGAAATAAATTGTCTGATGTAATCAATTCCTTCATCATTAGGAATGGAGGTAAATAAAGATGTCACATCCATAGTGACAAAAAGACAGATTTAAATTTGTCAGAAAATACAAAATCAGAAAGAGAGCATAAAAACGTCTCTGTGTCTCGGAGAATAACATCAACTTTTATATACCATGGGGCACAGCATCTTTTCCAAAAAGATGGAAATAGGGTCCGTGAGCCATCCATTACTGGTTACGATGGGCCTAAGAGGGGGGGTCATAAGAATCTTTGTGGATTTTTGGTAGCCTCTAATTGTAGGAACAATTAGGAGATTCTACCAAGAAGTACTTGTATAAATCATTATCTATCTGTCGACACATCAGTAGGTCATATAGTGTATCATGAACATCCTTTAATAACCTTATCTAAAGCATAAGTTGTTAACAAACCATATGCCTCATCATCACATAGCATATCATTCATTTTGCTCATATAGCTATGACTATTCATGATAACAATAGACCCCCCCCCCCTTATCCACTGGTCTTATATAATTATATCGGTATTATGCTGCAAAGAACTGATGGCATCATGCTCTGCCTTTTTTACATTATAAAAAGCATTACCAAAATTCTTTGTTTAAACTAAATTCAACTAAGACTGCTCACAAGCCTTGTCAAAAGTGTTGAGTGCAGGGTTCAAAACTGGAATGTATGCACTTGTTTTTTTTTTTAAATGAAACTGTAGAACTTTCATTATTAAGCATAGCCTTGCACATGACATTTCTCACAAATATTTTAATGTCAGTGATGACATCTAGCATGGCAGTGTTGAGACATATGAACGATAGACCTTTATTAAGCAGTGATTGTTCAGCATCAGTTAAAACATAACTAGAAATATTCACTATTAAAGATGAGGAGCTGGTCCAAATTCCCTGATATTTTGGTCTCACCTCTGTTATTTCTTCAGAAACTGACTGTCTTTGTTCCTCGACTGAACAACCTAGTTCTATGTTGATCTGTCCTTATAGGAAATGGAAGTAGGGGAAAAACCTTCTTTTGCATATCATTAACATCCCTAACTTTCTTGTGAACATCAGGAGTCTGTGAACTAAGTTGTACATTCAAAGTTGAACAATGTGGGCCATTAGTGTTGTTCTGTGGCAAACTAAAAGGAAAGTTCTGCTTCGCTTGCGTTTGACATACCACACCTCCTTTAGTCTGTAATTGGTTAGTAGACTGAGATCCAGCTTCATATTGAATGGTTCTTGGAGACTTCTCATTGGAGCCAGTGGTGATGATGGTAGTTGATCACAATTGGTCAACAGGCATCAGAGAAGAACTCATTTGAGCTGTAAATTCACCATTATGATTGGTGGGGCCAGTTTGTTTCTGTGTCCTGAGAGGTTCCTTTGGCCACGAAAAAGCATAGCCATTAGAGAAATCATGAATATCTCTCTCCAATTTATTTTTCTTTTGGATGTGTATATGTAACATAATGGCAGATATTTTATTAATAAGTTCATCAAAGAAAGTAGCATATCTTTCAGATGGCAACATTTTTAAGATCTAATTTTGAAGTATAGTAATATCAGTGGCGATCATTTCCTCAGTGCTTATATGGCATTCTATCAATAATCTCATATATCCATTGCTGGTGGCTATATTGAGCTGTTGCCACTTAACAGTTCAGGGAAAGAAGAACCATACATAGGCATTTTTAAAATTCTCAAGCTATGAGGAATTACTTTGAAGTATAAGCATGCTTCTAAGTATTTTCATTGGCACTGAGTATGTTTTAATTTAATTAACTTACTAGTAATGTCTTTTGTCATTCTCAGTACATTCTCATCATCCAAAGTCTGCGTCACATCTCCAGTGGCAGTTTTCACATCAAATAGTAGAAGAGGATCGCCTTCAGCAAGCAGCAACCTTTGAAACGGATCGGTTCCATCACTAGGTACATTTAACCTGGGGATTGTAGTCAAGTTCGATCACATTACCTTCAGCCATGTTCCCAGGGACTGAAAACAAAACCAATTAAAAACAGCAAACAAGGTCCACAGGAAGTAAGTGCCTCACAGCCAAAGCAAATAGAGAACTGAAGAAAAAACAGTGAAGGCACAAACACGGCTGAACAAGTAGCAGAAACGTTTTAATAAAAATAATTGCTTTCACATCTTGTCAGATGTTTCATCAGATTCAGAATAAAAACACAATGCAAACCCAAGGTGTAAATACTGCAAGCACAATTCAAACTGTTCAATCACATAAGTACATCAATTAAAAACCACAAATAAGCTAATTTACCCAAAGTTCTATCAGTTAAAAAGGGCTTAGTGGACACTGTCATTAAGACCATAACTACTGCTTTAAACTAAGCAGGGATGGTTCAGCATCAGTTAAAACATAACTAGAAAGAGTTGGACATGTTAAAAGTTTTATGGTCACTGGTCTGTTGTATTTTATGAGATTGTTTTTTCTAGTTGTTTGATAACTAGAAATGTCCACTATTAAAAATGAGTAGCTTGTGTCCAAATTCTCTGATATTTCGGTCTCACCTCTATTATTTCTTCTGAAACAGACAGTCTCTTCATTCCTCGACTGAACAACCTCGTTTTCTGTTGATCTGTCCTTATAGGAAATGGAAGTAAGGGAAGAATAAAAAAACCTTTTGCATATCATTAACATCCCTAACTTTCTTCTATAAGCGTTAGACTGGGTAACATTAAAAATATGACAGAGTGGAAACTAAGTGGATTTTACATCTACAATCTGATAAAAATTATGGTCTTAATGACAAGAGTGTCTATTAAGCCCTTTTTTATTGATAGAGCTTTGGCTAAATGAGCTTATTTGTGTGTTTTAATTGATGTACTTTTGTGATAGGACAGTTTGAATTTTGTTTGCAAACCCAAGTTATAAATACTGCAGTGTGTTTTTATTCTGAATCTGATGAAGCGTCTATGACAAGACGTGAAAGCACTTTTTTTTTCTATTAAAACGTTTCTGCTACTTGTTCAGCCATGTTTGTGCCATTGCTGTTTTTTTTTTCTTCAGTTCACAAAGGAACTGTTCTCAACCCCGAATTTAAAAAAAAAAAAAAAAAAAAAAAAAGAGTTCAGGATCTGACTATTCGCTCAGATCCTACTAAGTCCCAGCCAAGCATTATGGACCTGACATTAGCGAAGTCTAATCAGAAGACTAAATCATCAGATTCTTCGTACCGGATCAGACAGAACTTTTTGAGACTCTGTATTCCCTCGAAACAGATATTCTGCTTCAGTGGACCCAGTTCCTGACTATCTCCCATCACCCTTTTTACAGAGACCAGTTCTGCTTCAGTGGACCCAGTTCCTGACTATCTCCCATCACCCTTTTTACAGAGACCAGTATCCCCCTCTAATTACTCATTTTCTAGAATCCTCACAGAAGATGATGCATAGAGAATGGTGAGGAAGATACTGTTGGCACAGCAGCAGGTTGGTTCCCCATTGCACCTACTCCTCTGGGTCAGGTTATCCGACCTTCCACCACACCCCCTCTGCCAGTTCCTCCTCTAACACCTTCTGTTGCTTTATAGTCACAGGATCCAGCAATCCAGATCTGTTAGGCTTGGATCCTAAATTGTCTATATCCTCAGATCTCTGAGATCTTCATTCCATTTGGATCTGGAGAGCTTTCAGAGCCAAAGCCTGCTTGCTGGATCCAAGGTGCAGCATTCAACTCTGATGTTTTTGGAGCCATCTCTGTTCCTTGGCGTTGGACAGTTTGGCTCCAGCTTCCTCCTCATGGGTGGTGCTGATGGAGCGGAGAGAGAGGATGATTCAGAATCCTGCTTTCTCTGGTCAGATCCTGTCTCTGGCTCCTTTTGAGCTCTGCCTTTGAAGCTGCGAAAGAGCGTGTTCTCTGCCTCAGCAGACCTGATGGAGCTTTCCCCCTCTGATTCTAGATATTCCGCCATGATGTCTCAGCACTGGGAGCCTCCCCACCTTTCTCCACGTGGTCTTCTTGTTCTGAAGCCTTAGGTTCCCTCCCATGGAATTTTGATTTCCTGTTAAGAGACTTGTCCAGAGCATTCCACTGAGGAAGTGCCCAGGAAGAGGACAAGGCAAGGATTTTGACAAGGGCAAAGGGTCCCCATGGTCACCTCTTGAAAATGTCCTTTTTGGAGACATCTTAGAAATCCTTAAGCAGCAAGGTGGCTGGACCTTCTCCAACCCTACGTCAGAGGAATCTGTACTCCTAGAGTCTTTAGGTGTGGGACCCTCTACCTCTTTGATTACTCCACCCACCGATGAGTTCGTTGACATGATCTCTAGGTGTAGGCATGGAAGGAGCCAGACTCCATAGAACCCATACTTTGGAGACTGGACAAGATAATGGCACCACCTGAGGACAGACAGTTTTTGGGAAAAGAGATTCCGGTTGATGCCATGGTCATTGCAGTGGCCACAAAGAAGGAACTAGCCATCAAGATTTCCACTGTCCATCCCCCTAACAGGGAATCTCAAGTGATGGACAGACTTGGGGAAGGGTGTCTTTGCTTCAGAAACCTTTGCCTTGTGGTCACTGATCTATTTGGCACACTTTATCAGACTTCAGAAGGATTTGACCAAGGAGTATTCACATTCTGTCAAGAACCCTTTCTGTAGAGGTTCAAGGCTCTGTAACTTCTCGGTTGGCAACCCTATAGTCATTATTCAATAGTTCTATGAGGTCAGTTTCCAAAATAGCTGAAGGGTCCCCAAGAGCTGTGGGTTCAAGTATTTCCATGAGGAGGAATGCCTGGATGTGCTTGTGTGATTTTGCAGAGCCAATTAAGTCCAGTTTCATCAATGACCCCTTTGATGGAACTACTCTTTTTGGCCGTAAGCTGAAGGAACTGCTGTCCTGGTGTGAGAAGGATGGAAAGACATAGTCTACCATGGGCATATGTTTTTCGGGCCTCCCCCAAAGATCTTAATCCAAGAATCAGCGTAGTGGTCAGAAAATGTGGTTCAAAAAGTCCCAAGGTCCTTTCCATGATGCACATGGAGGAGATTCCCTCAAGGGCAGGGGGGAACTGCAATGGACTTTCTTGCCCTTGTGGCAGAGGTGGCCCGCAAAACCACGGTTCATGAGAATCTTTCTTTGATAAACCCTACCAGTGTTCCTGAATGGAGGCCCGACTGTCCACCTCCTGAGACCGTTGGAGGACTGTTATCCCTGCACCAGAGAGCCTGGCTAGACTTAAAAGATACTTGGGTGCAGAAGGTTATATTTAGAGGTTATATAGTACTATGTTCCCTACCGCCACCAACCTAGAAAAATCCCATATGTTCGACCCAGTTAGAGGGATCAAGCAGCAATTCAGATTCAAATGCTGCCAGAAAAGTGTCATCCAAGAGGTGCCACCAGACCAGATAGGATCTGGAACTTACTCAAGGCTGTTTTTAGTGCCAAAGAAAACCGGGGACTGGAGACCAGTTTTGGATCTCTCAAATCTAAACAAATCTGTTCACCGAACCATGTTCTGGATGGTCAAGGTTCAGTCCATTCTCCCTTTTTTCAGCAAGGACGATTGGATGTGTTGCATAGATCTTCAAGATGCCTACGATCACATAAAGATGAGGTGACAGTCCAGAAAGTACCTGCATTTCCAGCCAGGAGACAGTCACTACCAGTTCAGAGTACTGCCCTTTGGACTCAACACAGCCTCCAGGATGTTCACCAAATGCATAACAGTAGTATCAGCTTACTTCAAACTGCAGGGATTCCAGGTGTTTCCCTACCTGAATGACTGGCTCATTACCCCTCCAACCAGGCATCAACTTGTACACGCAAGAGATCAAGTTCTCTACACCTCTACTCTCCTTGGAATAACCAAAAACTACGACAAATCACAGCTTCAACCAACTCGGACATTAGAATTTATTGGAGCACTGCTAAACACAAAAGCTGACATTACTTCCCTTCCACCGCACTCAGTTCAAACTATATGGTCATTGGTTAAGAAGGCTATAGAGAACATGTCAGTCTCAGCCCACACAGTTCTTCAAACTCAAGGCCTCATGGTGGTGGCAATAGCCTTAGTTCCATTGGTCAGGTTTTACATGCGGATACTTCAATGGATGCTGGCTATTCAGTGGTCAGTCTTCCATCAGTCAGTGTCATACAGGATAAGAATTACCAACACTTGCAAAAGAGATCATTCTTGGACGATCCAAACCGATCAACTGCTCCATAGCCGTCCCTTCATCCCCTAACAGCCCAAAGCCATAGTGACAACTGATGCTTCCCAGATTGTGGGGGGGAGGGGCATTATCTGGGGAAGACTGTACATGGTACTCGGGGCCCCTGAAGAGGCAAATTTGCATATAAAAGTTCTGGAGATGAGAGCAGTGCTCTTGGGGTTGGGAGCATTTCAAGATGGCGTTCCCCCTGGTGTGATTTTTTTCAAACAGACATGTCAGTCTTCTGATACATCAGCAAACAAGGGGGAACCAAATCTTACCCACTGAGTCAAGAAGTTCTCAGGGTCTGGCAGTGGGAAATCTCTTCTGACCTCTTTCTTTTAGCGAAGCACATTCTTGGGAGAGCCAGTGTAATTGCGGACAAACTGAGCAGGTACATTCTTCCACACTTGTGGTCCTTCAATGAGAAAGTGCCAAACAACATATTCCATCAGTGGGGCCAGCCATGCTGTGATCTTTTTGCCTGTCCTCCTAAACAAGTACAGTGACTACTTGGCCCCATTCCCTCAAAGAGCCAGTCGGGGGGGGGGGGTGTAGGGGTCATAGCCCCCCTCATATTATAAACATTTTAACCTATACACAGTGATACTTACAAGTGCAATAAATAACTGTTTCAGTGAAGTGGTCCTAGTAATTTCATTTTCAGTCAAGTGAGTTTTCAATCAACCATAGTAAATCTTCCTATGCTAATGTATTAGCAAACAAGATCTGAGGTAATTTGGTAGGTGCATTGTGGGTAGGGGAGAAGCTTGAGAGATTTGGTGGCTGTAGCTTTAGCATCAGCTTAGTCGGATCCGACCCCACTTGTTGAAGAAGAATGAAGAGCAACAACACAGATGGAATATTATGGTAAGTACATAACTTCTTTTTTGTCTCCTTCTTCCCACAAAAATTGGGCTAACCAGTTTCTAAAATGACCCTGGTGAAATGGATTACTAATAGCATTTCCTTTGTTTACAATCAGCAAGGTCTGTCCCTACCCAGACCTCCTAAAGCACATTCCGCCATATTCATGGCTACCTCTTTTTTTACTTTTTGGTTTAGAACTTGTATTGATGACATTTGCATTGCAGCTACCTGGTCTAATCCTCATACTTTTAGTGCTCTTTACAAACTGGATTTGACTTTCAGGAGCAGTGCTGCCCTTGATTCTGTAGTACTCTGGAATATCCTTCCATGCGGACCACCTGGATTCACGTAGCTGGGGATTCTGTCGTAATTCTTGAGGAATGAATGAAAAGGAAAACATCAATAATAAAGTTATGTACTCACCGTGAACTATGCATCTGTGTTGTCCATTTTCATTCTTCAACTCCCAACCCTCCTTCCCCTTTAATCTCCTGGAGTGACCTTGTGGTTATTGTGTCACTTCTGTTCCAGGTTTGAACCCCAGTTCTGCTACTTCTGTTCTTGTTTTGACTATGTTTAGGACTAATTACTCATGGGGCTTATAAGGCAGCAAACTGAATTTGAGGTCTAACAGATTGACTGGGGCATTATGGGTGGAGGGAAGAGGTCGTGAATTTGATCAGATAGCAAGGACGATTGGATGTGTTGCATAGATCTTCAAGATGCCTACGATCACATAAAGATGAGGTGACAGTCCAGAAAGTACCTGCATTTCCAGCCAGGAGACAGTCACTACCAGTTCAGAGTACTGCCCTTTGGACTCAACACAGCCTCCAGGATGTTCACCAAATGCATAACAGTAGTATCAGCTTACTTCAAACTGCAGGGATTCCAGGTGTTTCCCTACCTGAATGACTGGCTCATTACCCCTCCAACCAGGCATCAACTTGTACACGCAAGAGATCAAGTTCTCTACACCTCTACTCTCCTTGGAATAACCAAAAACTACGACAAATCACAGCTTCAACCAACAAAGACATTAGAATTTATTGGAGCACTGCTAAACACAAAAGCTGACATTACTTCCCTTCCACCGCACTCAGTTCAAACTATATGGTCATTGGTTAAGAAGGTTATAGAGAACATGTCAGTCTCAGCCCACACAGTTCTTCAAACTCAAGGCCTCATGGTGGCGGCAATAGCCTTAGTTCCATTGGTCAGGTTTTACATGCGGATACTTCAATGGATGCTGGCTATTCGGTGGTCAGTCTTCCATCAGTCAGTGTCATACAGGATAAGAATTACCAACACTTGCAAAAGAGATCATTCTTGGACGATCCAAACCGATCAACTGCTCCATAGCCGTCCCTTCATCCCCTAACAGACAGCCCAAAGCCATAGTGACAACTGATGCTTCCCAGATTGGGGGGGGGGGGCATATTCTGGGGAAGAGACTGTACATGGTACTCGGTCCCCTGAAGAGGCAAATTTGCATATAAAAGTTCTGGAGATGAGAGCAGTAATTCCACTAACAAGAACTAATGAACTGAGTCAAACAACTATTGGGGAGTTTCCCACATTATTAGTAGACTTTGAAAGTTTAACAACAGGAGAAGTTCACAACGACAGACTTAGAATTTTGTCTAACATTAAAGGGGACTTCAAAATATATAACTTTGCAAGTTTAGAGTTGGAGCCTTGTTTGGTGGAATTACTGGCTCATGGAAATACTTTTGTTCCAACTAGGAAATGCAACATCCCCAGGACTATAATAGATCTTAAATGTTTTGTGAGAAAACTTAATTTGAATGTTTTCTTTCACAACACAAACATAATGGATGATGGTAAGCTAAAATTAGCCAGTACATTTAACCCCCCCCTACATAATACGCTAGCAACCTTTGAAAAAACTTGTGAGGTGGATATTAGGAGCTTAAAACAAGAAGGTGGTGGAATAAAAAAACACATAAAATATAACACCTCAAAGGAGCAAATGGAATGTCTTAATCAACTCCGTGCTTCTGCAACAAGGGTTGTTAAGCCAGATAAGGGTGGGGGTCTGGTTATTTTTGACAACCATTCTTATATAGAAAAAATGGAAAACATTTTGTCAGGGGCTGCTTACCAAACATCTTCAATTAATGAAATGAATATCTCAAAAACAAGGATTAGAAGTTATTTTAGAGATATGTTCATTGGGGGAAAAATTGACTTAGACACATACAATTACATTGACATTAGTATGTCTAAGAATCCAGTGGCTTTTGGCATCCCGAAGATTCATAAAAATCTTAATGACCCTCCATTACGTGTAATAATTGATGGACGGTTATCTATAACTTACCCATGTGCCCAACTGGTTGAAACCATTTTGGTGAAATATTTGAAACTAGTTCCTCATATTTGTAAGGATTCATGGTCCTTCCTTAATAGCATGAATAACATGGAATTTGATAATTGTCTCAACTTTTTGACGATCGACGTAGTTGATCTCTACACCTCAATACCACACCTTGAAGCAGTTGAATGGGTTTCCCTTATGCTTAAAGAATTGGGTGCCACCAAAAAGGAAATTGAAATACTGTCTGAATTATTAGACATTATTTTGTCATCGAATTACTTTTTGTTTAATGAAAAAGTATACATACAAACACAGGGTGTAGCTATGGGCTCACCCTGTGGAGCATCAGTTGCAAACTTGTTCATGGCATTTTGGGAAAGAACTTTTCTTTTTGAGAATAAATTAATGGACAAAATTAAATTATACACTAGATATTTAGATGATGTGTTTATCCTCTTAGAAGGAGAAACAGAAGATGCCATGATATTAGTAGATTATTTAAATAGTACAACGTCTTTTTTGAAATTTACATCAACTTTTTCAAAAAATGAGATAGACTATTTAGATGTAAGATTATCTAAAGATGAACTTGATTTTGAATATATCTCGACAATATACAGGAAGAAAACATATTGCAACTCACTATTACATTTCAAAAGTTCACATCCTTTTAAGCAGAAAAAGGCGATTATAAAAGGACAATTAATAAGGGCTGCCAGGATGTGTAACAGGGATGTATTATTTTATGAGGAATGTAAAAAACTTGAAAAAATGTTTATAAGTCGAGATTATCCAATAGATTTATTTTGTGAACTCTTGAATGAAGTAGATCAAAAGCGAGTGAATGGGCTTTATATGCCTCTACTTAAAAAGAGGCAAACAGGAATGAACGTGGTTTCAAATATTATAGATTTAGATGAGACAATAATTCCAACAGAGAATGTAGAAAATAATAATACCTATAAAGGAACTACATCTTGTAGAATTAGTTTTATTTCAACATATAGTAGTGATTCGTTTGAAATTCAATCAATAATATTGAAAAATTGGCATTTTATTCTCAATAATGAGGAATTATTAGATAAATTGGGAGACAGACCTAAATTTGTTTACAAAAGAGGTGATAACTTAAAATCGATCCTAGAAAGTGAAAATCATTACACTAATAATATTAAATTTAAAGGATGTAAACAATGTGGCTTTTGTAAATATTGTCAGTATGTTAAAAACAGCAGTTCGTTTAAAATAAGGGACAATAGATATAATATTAAATGTAATTTGAATTGTACTTCCAAATCTATTGTATACCTTGCCTTATGTAACTGCTGTAATGCATACTATGTAGGAAAAACTGATCGCAGATTGCGCGACAGAATATACGAACATTTGTATGCAATTAGAAAAAGAAAAAATGAAAACGCTTTAGCTAAACATTGTGAAAAACATGAGGATCATAGTTTCAATTTCTTAGCCATTGATTCAGTACAACAAACATTGAGGGGAGGACCAACTAATATACAACTAGAGGTTAGAGAGTTAGAATGGCAGCTACGGCTAAACTCATTTTGCTTCCCAGGATTAAATGAGAGCTGTAATATATCATGTGTCTTAAAAATGAGAAATTATTTAAGACACAAATGGAAATAAAATGTTTTTATATTTATTTAATTTTAACATAAGGAAATTTTAACATAAGGTTATTTTTGATAAATTTAAGAAATACTAGAATACAATTATAAACAATAAAATAACAGAAACAATAAAATAACAGAATCATTTAACTTTTAACATATTTTGGTGATTTTTTACTAATTAATTAGAATTAATCAATTTTTAACAACAGTAAATATATACAAGTTAAAAGTTGTTACTGAAGGTAGTATGAATTTGGTATTTTGTATGTAGTATGTTGTATTTTGTAATTTGCACTTAGTATTTTACAATTTAAATTTTCTACCTGATACTTTTAATGTCAAATACAATATAAATATAATAATAAGTAGGAATAAGACTGATGCATACTAAGTTATTACTTCGTAGAACATATTAGGTATGAATATTAACTTGTGCTGTATGTATGATGATGTTTTTTCAACATATTCCTTTAAGAGTGTATATGTTTTTAATTATGTCACGCACAGCATATATAAGGAATTGGCGGGTTTTTTAAAGTTGTTTCAATTTGCTGAAGAAGCTGTGGTAAGACCACGGCGAAAACGCTCTTTTTACTGAGTTAATAAAAGCGTTCTTATTACTCATTCCTTTTGGATTTTTTAACACGTTTAAAGAAAGAATTTGCAGGACTTGCATTTAGCCTAGTTTTCCAAGGACAGGAGTTGGCGTTGTCTACCTTTGTTTTCAACAGTTGGTCTTTTTTGTTTCGTTGAATGAGAGCAGTACTCTTGGGGTTGGGAGCATTTCAAGATGGCGTTCCCCCTGGTGTGATTTTTATTCAAACAGACATGTCAGTCTTCTGATACATCAGCAAACAAGGGGGAACCAAATCTTACCCACTGAGTCAAGAAGTTCTCAGGGTCTGGCAGTGGGCAATCTCTTCTGACCTCTTTCTTTTAGCGAAGCACATTCTTGGGAGAGCCAGTGTAATTGCGGACAAACTGAGCAGGTACATTCTTCCACACTTGTGGTCCTTCAATGAGAAAGTGCCAAACAAGATATTCCATCAGTGGGGCCAGCCATGCTGTGATCTTTTTGCCTGTCCTCCTAAACAAGTGCAGTGACTACTTGGCCCCTATTCCCTCAGAGCCAGTCGGGGGGGGGTGTAGGGGTCATAGCCCCCCTCATATTATAAACATTTTAACCTATACACAGTGATACTTACAAGTGCAATAAATAACTGTTTCAGTGAAGTGGTCCTAGTAATTTCATTTTCAGTCAAGTGAGTTTTCAATCAACCGTAGTAAATCTTCCTATGCTAATGTATTAGCAAACAAGATCTGAGGTAATTTGGTAGGTGCATTGTGGGTAGGGGAGAAGCTTGAGAGATTTGGTGGCTGTAGCTTTAGCATCAGCTTAGTCGGATCCGACCCCACTTGTTGAAGAAGAATGAAGAGCAACAACACAGATGGAATATTATGGTAAGTACATAACTTCTTTTTTGTCTCCTTCTTCCCAAAAAAATTGGGCTAACCAGTTTCTAAAATGACCCTGGTGAAATGGATTACTAATAGCATTTCCTTTGTTTACAATCAGCAAGGTCTGTCCCTACCCAGACCTCCTAAAGCACATTCCGCCATATTCATGGCTACCTCTTTTTTTACTTTTTGGTTTAGAACTTGTATTGATGACATTTGCATTGCAGCTACCTGGTCTAATCCTCATACTTTTAGTGCTCTTTACAAACTGGATTTGACTTTCAGGAGCAGTGCTGCCCTTGATTCTGTAGTACTCTGGAATATCCTTCCATGAGGACCACCTGGATTCACGTAGCTGGGGATTCTGTCGTAATTCTTGAGGAATGAATGAAAAGGAAAACATCAAATAATAAAGTTATGTACTCACCGTAACTATGCATCTGTGTTGTCCATTTTCATTCTTCAACTCCCAACCCTCCTTCCCCTTTAATCTCCTGGAGTGACCTTGTGGTTATTGTGTCACTTCTGTTCCAGGTTTGAACCCCAGTTCTGCTACTTCTGTTCTTGTTTTGACTATGTTTAGGACTAATTACTCATAGGGCTTATAAGGCAGCAAACTGAATTTGAGGTGTAACAGATTGACTGGGGCATTATGGGTGGAGGGAAGAGGTCGTGAATTTGATCAGATAGTCTCATAAATGCAACCGAATCAGATCCGAGACCCAGTTGTTAAGGAAGAATGAAAATGAACATCACTGATACATAGTTATGGTGAGTACATAACTTTAATTTCTTTGACGTAAGAAATTTTACTGTCTGTTCATTTGAGTTTTTTTGATCGGGAGTGATAGTTATTTCCAGATGAATTTCATGTAAACCATGTCAAACAGGTCTATGACAGCCGATCGAAAGGTAATTTCCGCGAATAGCATATAGATCGAAAATGCCATTAATCGAAATCGCTAAATATATATTCCAACTCCAAGATTGCACTACATTGAAGGTGATCTCACAACACTGCTTTTGATTAACAGTTAAAATATTTTCAGCTTAGGTGTAGGTGCTTTCAGTCAAAACCAGCCAGGAGAGTCCATCAAACGATTTTAATAAAGAATAAAAAAATAGCATTTTCGTTTTAAAACTTCATCAGATGTGGATCTAACAGTCAAACTCAAGTTATAGCATCCTAACAAGAAAACTGACCAGTATAATAAGACAAGTTAAGATATTATCCTAAAACTAATGAATATTCATCACAAACCATGTTAAAAGGACTGCAAGGCTTCTTAAAAATCAACTTAAGTTCTAAAATACGTTTAAAATATGAACTTCGTCAATATTATAAGTTATATGAAAAAATGTAACTCACTTCTCCAAAAATGATTAAATACATAAACATTTTTACATTAAAAACCTGGCTAATAAATGTGTAAATGAATATGTATGTTATGTAAAATACCAGACTCAGCAGCAGTAAATGAATGAGTAAAATATAACATATAATCATTTGGCACTGTCAGGTGGACAATGTGTAAATCACAAGTAAAAGTATATGTATATACAAAATACAGTCACCACAAATTAACTGTGAAGGGTGGGTTTACAAATGAACATTGTCATAACTTAGCTGCCCTTAATTTTAAGATGGGAACAATGGATACACTTTCTTTTAATCCTGGTAGAGTGGTAGCCTGTAAAGTGATCTGCCACCAAAGTTCTCTATATTCCACTCTTCCCATTGTACCCCTCTTGCTTCTTTCTTGAGTCCTTCCAGGACAAAAAACTGTATATCTAGCATTCGTACAAACTAACGAATGTAAAGGGCATTAGTTTCCTTCTTATTTGATGCATCATAATTCTTCTTCTTTTGGCTTTTCCCGGTTAGGGGTTGCCACAGCAGATCATCTGTCTGCTCATGATTGGCAGTGCAGTTTTACAGTGTCGAGTTGCCAGCCCGGCACCCAACCTTCCACAGAAGACACACACACACATACACACACACACACACACACACACACACACACACACACACACACACACACACACACACACACACACACACATACACACACACACACACACACCTAGGGCCAATTTAGTGTGTCCAATCCACCTGCTGCATGTCTTTGGGATGTGGGAGGAAACCGGAGCACCTGGAGGAAACCCACGCGACCACAGGGAGGACATGCAGACTCCACACAGAAGGTACCCCAGCCGAGAATCGAACTGCGGAACCTCTTGCTGTGAGGTGGCAATGCTAACCGCTGCACCACTGTGGCCGCCCAGGCCACGTGGTGCAGGATTTGATGCATCATAATATTGTTCATATATACGCCTTTTTAATTTACTTTCCATCTTACCCACATAAAAGGACTGACATTTTTCACACAAAGCTAAATATACAAGTCCACTGGATTCGCAGTTAAAATAATCATTACTAGTTAGTCACATTTCTGCTATTTAAAAATATTTCTTCACCATTGCTTATATAATTACATTGTGTACACCATCCACAAAGTGCCAAACTTTTTCCTAAAATTATTTTGCCTCTTATAGTTTTCTAAATGAAATGTTTTTCAAATTGTGGCAGTTCTTATACACAAAGCTCAACTCCATTTTTGGTATTTTTTCTAATCTGGGAGGCTGATTAACTTTTTTCCCATTCTGAGCCAATGATGTTCCTGACTATACCAGTACTGTCATTGCACTCTTAACACCATGGCTTTGCTATACTCATCATTCTGATAATGCTTCTTCTCAGCACATTCCCCAAATGGTTGACCCAAATGAGTTTAAACTTGGCTTGCCTACCCACCTGTACCTGTTTCATGGCATCATCTGACAAGTCATTTGGGTAGCCTGTTGCACTAAACAGACTTCTGAGGAAAATTCATTTTCAAACTCCTCATTATTAGACATCATTCTACTAGCTGTCATGAGCTGCCCTTTGACTATGTTCTTCTTGTAATGATAGGGGTGTGCACTATAAAAATGCAAAAATGAGTTGGAATAGGTACTTTTTCTATGTACCTTTGAACTAAAGCCATGATTTTCTTTATATACTTCTTTATCAAGGTATTGTAATTATTCTTCAGAAACATTGCATGTAAATTTATGAAAGGGAGTAGTAGTATTTAAAAATCTTACAAATTCATGTACTTTGTCTTTAGCATCAGTCCAAAAAGATGCAAATATCATCCAAAAACCTCCTGTAAATACTCCCAACAGTTTTTGTACATGGAATTAATATATTTTTCCTCCCATTTATCAAGTACTAGGTTAGCATAAGTGGGCGCACATGCTGCGCCCATAGCCACCCCTTTAATCTGGTGATAAAATTCACCTTTTGAATTACATGAAATTATATTTTAATACTAATTCCATTAAACTGAGGCAAACCAGAGTCCTCAAAGAATCTCTTCCAGCATTTGCATCCCTTCACTATGGGGTATGCTGGTAAAGAGATCAACTATATCTATAGTGGTAAATATCACATTCTCATGATATAAATCTTGATGTATTTCTCTTAAGAAGTACCAGGAATCTCTCAAGTTGTTTTTTTTCTTTTTAACCATAATTTCTTGAACTTGGAATCCACATATTTTGCCATAGGTAAAGTTTTTGAAGCCTCTGCTGTAACAATAGGTCTTAATGAGGGATCCATCTCGTTCTTGTGGCTTTTTGGTATCCCAAAAATTGTTGGGATCCTGGGTTTTTCCACCCTCAATTAATTATAAATGTTAACATCTATCAACCCTTCCAAAAGCATATCTGAAAAGGTTGTCAACTCTGTTAAGCTATATTCACTTCATTTCTCGACACAGTTTCATACTTATCAGTGTCCATTAGTATTTTGTTCATTTTGCCCTCATAAATCAGAGTATCCATCAATACAATGTCTCCCCCTTTATCAGGCTTCATTACTCTGGTATCTCTATCTCTGAGCTCTTCTAATATCATTCTTTCTTTAGAATTAATGTTAGCTTTATATTCAACCTTAGAGATGACGTTTCTTATATCTCCTTCTATGATACGCTCAAATTATTTAATCTGGGGGTGAAGGGGGATTGAAGGTACTCTTCCTTTTAACTTCTGTGTGTGTATTATCCTGAGCTAATAATAAACCAAGATTAATTTTCCTAGTAAAATGTTTAACATCTATTAAGGTTTTTGTTTAGTCACCTTTTTTCAAAGGTATGAATTTCATTCCTTTAGAAAGAATACTGAATATGCCTATGCTGTGGAACAAAATCCCGGTTCATGTGAGGCAGAGCACCTCGCTGGCCTTGTTCAAGAGAAATCTTGACCAATGGATGGGAAGATCGCAGGTATACCCCAGGGATAACCTCAGTGTCGCTGCTTGACAGAGGCACAGCAAAATAATGGGCATAGTATCCTTCAAACTAAAGGGGTGGCGAAAGCCACAAAACTCTGGGCTAGGCTTATAAATGCCCTAGGGCAGATAGCCTAGTATGAACCTATGAACCTATAAGTGTTAATCTTGCAAATCTGCCTTACTAAAGTTGTAAATGTTATAACCTTTTTTTACGTATTTATATTAACTTCATACTGTTTAATGGAGTCATTATGTTCATCCAAATTGGGGTGGGGTGTATTCATAGTAATTAATACCTCCCCTACCCTTTCTTCCCCCCACTCTGAAAATTTTGCTGTGGATAACAATTGCCATTTTTTTATTTTTGATTCATTCTGACCTTCTCAGAGGCTCACCCTCGGGAAAATGGTCTAATTCGTTTAAATGCCGTGCCTGTATGTTTATATTCCTATTAATTTCATCAGTTTCTTCAAAATTGTTATTCAAGTTAAAATCATGGTTTCTTCGATCATCCAACCTACCCTTTGATTTAGGTCTAGGGTAGCTAGTATTGTTTTTATATTCATCGATGTCCCTCTCCAGTTTTTTATCTTTCTTCTTATTAGCTCATCACATTTAAAGTCAACATCCTCCCTAATACTAAAATATTATTCCTTCTCAGAAGGGATAGTAGAAATCAATTTTTATCTGTTCATTTAATATTTCTATTTCACTATGAATACTTTGTGTCTCATTTTCTTTTACCATAGCTTTTAAAACATCTAATCCACATCTGTTGAATATTTCCAATAATTCCTTATGATATACACTTCCATCCATTAAATTGTTAGGATATTTGTATATCCTTAAACCTTTAGGTACAATTTCCTCTAAAATGAATTGTTTTAGGTATGAATTTTCAATATCCAGTGTTCTAAATTTTAACATAAGCTTAGACAGTTTGCCTGTTTTAACCATATATGAATCAGTCACTTGTAAATTTGTGCTTAAATTGTCTTTAAACTTAGATGTGAAGCTTACTTGTAACCAGCCTTACTGAAACTTGGCTTAAACCCTCAACTAAAGACAATGACATTGTCCCACCAGGCTATAACATTCTCAGACTGGACCATCTAAATAAAAATGGTGGTGGTGTAGTAATACTGTTCAAATCCGAACTGAAGGTCACATCACTAGATATACATCCACCGCCACCTATTTACATGGAAATTTTAATCTTTAAGCTCCAAATTAATACAAATAAAGCTATATACATAATTTGCTCATATATCCCCCCCAGGTAATAACATCAGTACTCTTGAAAATACCCTTAGCTGGATTTCCATGTCCGTACCACAAGAAACCATGCTCCTTGGAGACTTTAATATTAACAGGAATGGCTGTAGCTCTGCCAACCCAACTACTCATATAAACCTCTTTGGCTTCCATCAAACCATTACCTTCCCTACCAGAACCCACAAACCTAGCAATAAAAAAACACCTTAGATTGGATACTAGTTAATAGCAACCCCCATGCTTAAACAGGTATACTCCCCGACGATATAAGTGACCATTCTCTTACTTTCATTTCAAGGCAAAAGACCCACATTCACAATCAAATAGCTTTTAGAACTACCAGAAACAAAACAAATCTCAACCCAGTTAACTTCCAAGCTGAGCTCAAAACTTGCAATTGGTCTCCTCTAAAATACCTACCTCTTGACGAAGCCGTTTCATACTTTAACAAAACATTTTTGCAAATCCTAGATCACCATGCTCCCAATTGCACTGTTACAATTAAAAACAAACCAGCTCCCTGGCTCTCTAAGGAAGCAAGGCTGAACATTCGACTAAGAAATAAACTCTGGTCCAAATGGAGAAAAAATAAAAACCCATCTGACCACCTAAACTTTAGACAACTTCGTAATACCACTAAAAATCTATAATCCTTGACAAAGAAAACTACTACCTCAAATTCCAACAGACCCACCAACAAAACCCACAAAAGTTCTGGTCAGGAATCAATAAATTACTCCACCCAGGACAGTCAAAAACACCAACCCCCTCTAACTTAACTCAGACTTCTCCCAACTAAATTGCTGACACCTTTAATAAATTTTTCTCTGAAACAGTCCAATCACTAGCAAATACCTTACCACCACCAAATCACCCTCACTAACCAACTTGCCCCAGACATTTAACGTCCAGCGTGTTCCAACATCTCTGATACACTCCCTTCTTCTTAAACTTAAACCATGTACTCCATCAGCTGACCTCCTCCCAGCTGCATACCTGCAAATTGCAGCTGCTGTACGTGCCTTATTTCAATCTTAGTAAACTGAATGATTTCTGAATCTTATGTCCCATCCATCTGGAAAGTCTCACATATCATCCCCTTGCATAAGGGAGGTACCTCAAATGAATTATCAAACTTCTGCCCCATAGCCCTTCTCTCTCCCCTAGCAAAAATTATGGAGAGATGTATCCACCGTCAGTTACTTCATCATCTCCTCCAAAATAACCTACTAGTGGACTGCCAACACAGCTTCAGGCCACACCATTGTACTACAACTGCTCTTCTATCCTTTACAGACTGCATTAATAAAAATAGGAATACTAACCTGCTATCTTCTGCTCTTTTCTTAGACCTCTCAAAGGTCTTTGATATGGTTAACCACCAACTATTGATAGGTATACTTAAATCACTTTCTCTTGATTCTCAGTTAGTACAATGGTTCCAATCCTACCTGGAAAACAGAAAACAAGCAGTCCTGTGGGACAGCATCCTATCCTCTCAGCTTCCAATCACCCTTGGAGTCTCACAAGGATCAATTCTTGGACCACTCCTTTTCACTATTTTCATTAATGATCTGAAAACCTCCCTTCCCCAAACTACATGCATACAATATGCCGATGATTCGACTCTGATATGTGCCGCATCCTCTCCGGCAAAACTCCAAACTAACAGTCTTCACATTAGTTGAAAACTGGTTCCATCAAAGATGTCTCCTCCTTAACCCCCCCCAAAAAAAAAACCTAAATTATTACTGTTTACTCCCACACAGAAGTCCCCCCTAACAATTTCATAGTGGCATCAAATAATGGCACAGAAATTGCTTCCGACACCACCACCAAACTCCTCGGTGTAACAATGGATAACAATCTCAACTTTGACATACACATTTAACTCGGCTATTAAATCAGTTAATAGACAACTTGGGGCTTGATTCTATAAAAGGAATCTTTCTCACAGCCTCAGCTAAGATATCTATTGTCCAAACCCACCTCATGTCCACCCTTCTCTATGCCTCCCCTATCTATACTAACCTATCCAAAAGTAATCTGAATAAACTAGCAACCTCCTACAACATCATAGCCAAATTTGCCACAGGTGCCCCTTTCCGTACCCACCATTGCCATAATCTTAAACTTCTAGGATGGCTGGAAGTACAAAATCAACTACTTTTCCAGCAACTCATTTTTATCCACAAAATTTTACATCATCCTACAAATATTCCCATACTCTGTAACCTTTTCAAGTCTTATATAAAAATCTACCAACCCTAAGATCCGCTAAAAAGCTACAAGCAGCCACCATAAAATCCAACAACAAATCCGGGGACTGCCTGTTCTCAAATGCTGTTGGCAATACTTGGAACAAACTTTCAAGAGAAATAACATCCCTTACTTCCACCAACCTTTTCAAGCAACAGTTGAAAATCTTCATTAAAAACCAATGGCTCTGCCCCTGCTCCAATCCTGACTAATGCTATTCTCCCTTTGTCTAAATACTTATCAACTAAAAACATTTTTTCTGATATTTCTCTATCCTCTACGTTTGACTTTAATCAATTAAATTTTTGTACCTCCTTACTGTGCTGTGTAAACTCATGTACACTAAATGTTTTTATCGTTATTTTACAGTTTGTATAAAAAAAAATTTCCTATGTGTAGCCTAATAACTGTTGCTAAAACATTTTGGCTAAACAATCAGTTGCATACTTATGTAATTGTTTTGTATTTCCACTGCTTTTTTTTTTTTTTTTTTTTTTTTTTTTTTTGTGGACTCTGTATAAAAGTGTTTTTTTCTCTGAGCTTTTCTCCACGGGCCTCTACTGAAAATGGACATGTATCCAGTTAGACTAGCCTGGTCAGCTAATGTAAAATAAATAAATAAAAATAAATCAAAGGGTAGATTGAATGATAGAAGAAACCATGATTTTAACTTGAATAACAATTTTGAAGAAACTGATGAAATTAATAGGAATGAAAATATACAGACATGGCATTTAAAGGAATTGGACCATTTTCCCGAGGGTGAGCTTCTGAGAAGGTCAGAAAGAATCAAAAATAAAAATGGCAATTATTATCCACAGCAAAATTTTCAGAAAGAGGGAAGGAGGGGGAGGTATGAATTACTATGAATGCATCCCACCCCAATTTGGGTGAACATAATGACCCCATTAGACAGGATGAAGTTAATAAATATAATGCTTAAAAAATGGTTATAACATTTATAACTTTAGTAAGGCAGATTTGCAAGATGAACATTTGTCTCCTTTCTAAAGGAATGAAATTCATACCTCTGAAAAAAGGTGATTTAACAAAAACCTTAGTAGATGTTAAGCTTTTTACTAGGAAAATTAATCTTGGTTTATTACTAGTTCAGGATAACAATACACACACAAGTTAAAAGGAAGAGTACCTTCAATCCACCCCTTCACCCCCAGATTAAAAACTTTGAGTGTATCATAGAAGGAGAAATAAGAAATGCTGTCTCTAAGTTTAAATATAAAGTTTAAATATAAAGCTAACATTAATTCTAAAGAAAGAATGATATTAGAAGAGCTCAGAGATGATAGAGATACCAGAGTAATGAAGCCTGATAAAGGGGGGAGGCATTTTATTGACGGATACTCTGATTTATGAGGGAAAATTAACAAAATACTAATGGACACTGATAAGTATGAAACTGTGACGAGAAATGAAGTGAATATAGCTTATAACAGAGTTGACTCAACCCTTTCAGATATGCTTTTGGAAGGGTTGATAACATTCATAATTACTTGATGGTGGAAAAAACCAGGATCCCAACAATTTTGGGAAATCAAAAATCCACAAGAATGAGATGGCTCACCTGTTAAGACCTATTGTTACAGCAGAGGGTTCAAAAACTTTACCTCTGGCAAAATGTGTGGATTCCAAGTTAAAGAAATTATGGTTAAAAAGGAAAAACGTCTTGAGGGATTCCTGGGACTTAAGAGAAATAAACCAAGATTTATATAATGACAATGTAATATTTACCACTATAGACTTAGTTCTTTACCAGCATACCCCATAGTGACGGGATGCAGATGCTGGAAGAGATTCTTTATGATGACTCTGAAATTTCTCAGAATGATAGCTTGGTTTGTCTCAGTTTAATGGAATTAGTATTAAAATATAATTTGAAGTAATTCAAAAGATGAATTTTATCACCAGATTAAAGGGGTGGCTATGGGCGCAGCATGTGTGCCCACTTATGCTAACCTAGTACTTGCTAAATTGGAGGAAAAATATTTTAAACTCCATGTACAAAGACTGTTGGAGTATTTACAGGAGTTTTTTAGATGCATCTTTTGGACCGATGCTAAAGATAAAGTACTCCCTTACTCAATTTTACATACAATGTTTCTGAAAAAAAATGACAATACTTTGATATAAAAGTATATAAAGAAAACAATGGCTTTAGTTCAAAGGTACATTGAAAAAGTACCTATTCTAACTCATTTTTGCATTTTGATATTGCACATCCCTATAATTACAAGAAGAACATAGTCAAAGGGCAGCTCGTGAGAGCTAGTAGAATTACGTCTAATAATGAGGAGTTTGAAAATGAATATATTTTCCTCAGTCTGTTTAGTGCAATAGGCTACCCAAATGACTTGTTAGATGATGCCATGAAACCGGTACAGGAGGGGTAGGCAAGACCAATTTAAACCCATTTGGGTCAACCGCTTAGGGAATGTGCTGAGAAGAAGCATTATCAGAGTGATGAGTATAGCAAAGTCATGGTGTTAGAGTACAATCCCAGTACTGATATAGTCAGGAACATCATTAGCTCAGAATGGGAAAAGTTCATCAGCCTCACAGATTTAGAAAAAAATACCAAAAATTGAGTTGAGGTTTTTGTATAAGAACTGCCACAATTTGAAAAACGTTTTAGAAAACGATAGGAGGCAAAATAATTTTAGGAAAAAGTTTGCCACTTAAGTGTGGACGGTGTACACAATGTAATTATATAAGCAATGGTGAAGAAATATTTTTAAGTAGTATAAATGTGACTTTAACTAGTAATGATTATTTTAACTGTGAATCAAGTGGACTTTGTATATTTAGCTTTGTGTGAAAAATGTCAGTCCTTTTATGTGGGTAAAATGGAACGTAAATTAAAAAGGTGTATATATGAACATTATTATGATATATCGAATAAGAAGGAAACCAATGCCCTTTACAAACATTCGTTAATTTGTGCGAATGCTAGATATACATTTTTTGTCTTGGAAGGAATCAAGAAAGAAGCAGGAGGGGGACAGTGGGAAGAGAGAGTGGGATATAGAGAACTTTGGTGGCAGATCACTTTTCAGGCTACCACTCCACCAGGATTAAATGAAAGTGTATCCATTGTTCCCATCTTAAAATTAAGGGCAGCTAAAGTTATGAAAATGTTACTTTGTAAACCCACCCTTCACAGTTAATTTGTGGTATTTGTATTTTATATATACATATACTTTTACTTGTGATTTACCCTTTGGCCACCTGACTGCAAATGATTATATTTTATATTTTACTCATTCATTTACTGCTGCTGAGTGTGGTATTTTACATAACATATACACATTTTAAGCCAGGTTTTTAATGTAAAAATGTTTATGTATTTAGTTAATCTTTTTTGGAGAAGTGAGTTATATTTTTCATATAACTTATACTATTGATTAAGTTCATATTTTGAATGTATTTTAGAATTTTTTAAATTGATTTTAAGAAACCTTTCAGTCCTTGTAACATGATTTGTGATGAATATTCATGAGTTTTATGATAATGATGTCTTAACTTGTCTTATTGTATTGGTTAATTTGCTTGTTAGGATGCTCTACAACTCTGAGTTTGAAACGAAAATGCTATTTTTTATGTGGCTGCGTTCATGTGTTTCATTCTTTATTAAAATCATTTGATGGACTCTCCTGGCTGGTTTTGACTCCTTGGTACTTTGGATTTGTTTCTTGCTGCTTTCTCATTCTGTTTTTTTGCACAGCATTTACATTTGTCCTGTCCAACAGTTACGTACCATACTCTTAGCATATTTTTTTTCGGAGATTAAATTTATATTTTGGTAATTATATCGGTAGACTGATTTCAAGTAATTTTAATCTAGGCATATAGCAGTAAAGAACAAGAACATAACCAGTTGTGTATAGTAAGTAAATACACTAAGCTGTTCAAGTTTGAAAGAATTAAATACACAGTAACATGACATGTCATAGCAGAGTGTGATAAGCCCTGCAGTGGAAGCCCTTGTTTGGTTTACGTAATGTATGTCTTAAAGATGTAATTACATTCGAAAGAATGATATCCTTTTTAGTGTTTTTTAAATGTTGCTGTTTTGTAATTCAAACAACTAATTCTAGTCAAGTTACACCGATGTGATTTATCAGAAATGTCAGCAGGATGCACCACACATTCCCACAAACGTATTCATGAACAGCAGCACATCCTTTTGACAGCATTTGGTACCACTGTTATTATGTGAGTGGTAAAATTTCTTTTCTTTTTTTTTCTTTTTGTTTTATATAGAAATGGAAAAAAGTCATTTGAATTGTACTTTTATCCCAGTTTTTGAATTATAAACTATGTGTGAAGGAGTGCTTCTTTTTAAATTCTGCTTTGCAAGTTTGTCACCATTTTGATAATTGCAATTAAGGCATTTTGTTCAGTATTTTCAAGTGGACCTATTCTGATAATATGCATTTACCTCTTGATTCTGATTCAGTTGTATGGCAAATGTACATTTCCCAATTTATAATGCCAAATGAGGTAGGTCAGGTGTCTAATAGCACAGACTGTATTGCAGAGAAAGTGTTTATTTGTGGACTTGCACTGTTTTTAAGTGAGGAAAAAATAAATGGGACTACATCATTTTCACAGTACATGAAGAAATGTGTTTTGCAAGTATATTAAACGGTGTATTCTTTGTTCTGGTATTGATCTATCATATCACTGTTTCCCACTAATGCCATATCACCGATAACAGAAAACTTAAATTGTGCATTTCAGAACTTAATGCCAACATATTTAAAGTACATTAAAAATCAGCAAATTAATTGAAACTTGCATTTCATTTGTTGTCTCTTACCCATGCTGTGTGTAGATTTTTGGGGGACTCCCTGATCATCTATCTCGATTATTTTTGCCCATTGTCAGGTAATCTAGTATTTTTGTGAGGTAAGCTAACTAAAATTAGTGAGCTTTAAACACGTAGTACTACATTCTTTTGTACAAAGAGTAAAGTTAAAATGATCTACTATAAATCTCAAACTGAGAGAAACTCAGTCTTTAGCAACTGGCTGTTGCTTTGCTGTTATGAGTATTTCAGTTACTTGGTAAACATTTTTTAATGTACAGTGTCCCATGGGTCTCATGTTTTTTTAAGAAGTTCTTCATATCAGTAAAATGTGAAGTTTCCTCTTGAGTAGAATCTAAAGAATGCCAAGTTGATATAAAATGTGTTCTGTTGTTGCCTCATCCACTTTTAATACATATTTAATGGACTGAAAATAAGTAAAGTAAGTTGTAGAATTGTCTGGCCACTGATATCTGTGCTAAGAGGTCGCCAGGGAAAGGAACTTTTAGACTGTGCAGAAAGGTAATATTGTATATTTAGCATGTATGCCTGACAGTGTTAATACTAAAATTGTGCAAGGCTGAGCACAAAATTGTTGGAGAAAATAATTTGAAAATATATTTATTATAATGCTCCATGGGACTAAATAAGACTCTTACCCTGCTGTATGCATTAACAGTTGTTTATTTTTTTCCCTTTTGCTACAGGGAGTGTTGTACGATCTTGACAAGGTATGCTTTTTACTCTTTGATATTTTACATGTTACATGTTTCTTGCAGAAGATTGTTACTAATTTTTTTGAAGGCTTTAGAAATTTTTTGCAAAATGTAATGTGTATAATGTGGTAAAATCAAAAATTGTTTTGCTCATTTGTAGCATGACATAAACTGTAAATTGCAGCTGGTGGTGTGACTTGGTTCTGTGTGCCTAATGTTCTTTGCTTGCTATCTAGTATGTTGTACTAATGCATTTGATTTCACAGAAATTGATTCACCCCCCTCCCAGTGATAACAATGGTATTCCCCCCAGATTATGCTTCAGGTTGCTACCTCGTTTAATTAGGAGGTTATATCTCCCTGTTGTGGATATATTTTTGTATACTACATATGAGATTTCTTTTCATGTTATTTTTTACTTTGTTTATACTCCAATCTTTTATGCAGAGCGCAAGTGAAGATGGAGTATTGAAATCTAATCTTTCTCCTTCATTTTATTAAGTTTATATGCTTCAGCATCTGCCAGTTTTTCTCATGCCCAGACTGCTTGGAGAAGCAGTTCATCCTATGTATATAGTTTGTACTGGATGATACTATAAATCTTTCTCTCTGAAATTAGTAGGTGGATGACTGGGGGGGCACTGCTAGATCAACTTTTTTTTGTACTGTCACTGATGTTTACAGACTAAAAACCATAAAGTAATTGACATCCTACAAAAATATGTAGGCTTAAAAGCGTAGTTAATTGAGAAGGCCATCAAAATTCATCACTGCACACTGAAAGATTTCAAATAAAGCTACCTAAACAAATGGTACTTGAGGGATTACCTTAAGGGAGACTGAGTTGCCAAATCCGAGAAGATGATGGATGCTGTAGGACTTGTACATAGCAAGCAAAGGTTAACTACCTAATCTTTCAGGCTGTGTTCTTAGGTTATCAGGAAGGTTGTTCTAAGGGCCTTACTGGGGCATCTCTTTTCAGAAGCTCTCTATTTTGCAAAATGCTCAGGTTGCAAGCATTAAATTATTTTAAATAAGTAATAAAATGAAGTGTGGTAACTGGTGCCACAGAAACTTTAGTATCTTGGCAGCATGGTGGATGAATTTTAAACTCTTGGCCATCATAGCCACTGGGTCCAGAGTTTAGACCTGACTTCAAAATAACTGGCTGTGTAGGATTTATAAGCCCTTCCCTATGTTTGATTGAATTTGTCAGTTTTAAACATAGCTTGATAAGCTTTCTATACAAAATCATGAAGAGCAGAGTCTTAATTGATCTTATCCATCATGACACAGGGTGTTTCCCCCTCTTAGATGTAGGACTGGATGCAGAATTATACCTGGACATTGAAATGCCTTGTGCAGTTTTCCCAGAATGGCAACCCTTCAAATCAAAGTAAGTCTTAAGACCAAAAAAAAAATAGCTGCTCTTGGAAACTGTAGCAAGCTGCTTGCTAAACTTAAGTTGCCACACACTGAGTGCTTAAACAATGACTGCAAATGCATTTATTTATGAAGTCATAGTATCCTTGCAATTTCGTAAAGCAATACTGGAACTGTACTGCCATACCACTGCTGATTATGTTCTGTAACAACTAGTGTGTGGGGCAGCTACCCCTTTTGCCCCACCCTAGTTACAGCTCTAGTTAGATGTAGAATAGTGTTTTTTGTTGTTGTTTTTTGAGGTGACAGGGTCTTGTCTTTTGAATCTTGTGGAACTTTGATGAGGTCCTGTTCATACTCTGAACAGATTAATAGATATGAGGATGAGGATTCCTTACTAGAGGAATGACATTTGGAAAAATTGAACTATTCAGAAATGTTTCAGGAATAGTAAGCGTATTTCGTTTGTTATAGTTAGAGATTATTTATGACCAGGTGTATGGCAGTGTCTGATCACATTCTGTTTAAAAGTTTTATGTCTAGAAAGCACCACTGTGAGAATGCACACCAGACGTATGAACTTAATATTAAAAAAATAGCAAAAAACTGACAAGGTACACTACATATTTCCTCTGGATTAAGCTTCGTCTTAGTCAGAAGTCTAGCGTTAACGTCCATCAAAAATGTCTATATGTAAAATAGAAAAAAAAAATAGCATGGAGTTGCAGTAGTTAAGCATCTTGAAGGTTGTGTTTATTTTATTTATCCTTTGTTGACCAGGTTAGTCCCACTAGGCTAGTTGCGTGTTTTCACGGGAGACCTGAAGTGGTATTTATGCTAGCAAGGGAAATTTGCCTAGGGCATCAGTGAACAACTGCTACCCACTACAACACTCATGGTGCGTGTGGCTGAGGAGTGAGAGCAGTGAGAGCAGCATGGAAAACATGGTGATGGAGGAGTATGGAGTAGAGGTGAATGCTGACGCCTAAGAATTTTGTTGAAGCGGAGGCGAAGAGCGGTTCCAAAGTGATCTGGAGAAACCAGAGGGAGATCAAATGGAAGGTACAGAAGATGTACTGTGTACAGAAGATGTACTTCAAAGAAATTTGTTCAAAGAATTGAGGGGTGAAGAGCAACAGAAGGAAGAAGTTATTACAACCCTTAAGTCGGTAGGGTTGTGGGATGATACATTAGAAAAACTTGTAGACCAGAGTGAGATAGAGACAGGGAAGGATAGATCATGGGGAAAAATGATGGAAAAAATCAACATGAAAGAGGGACAGGCAATGAAGAAAAGGTTGTTTGCAGAAGTGGTTGGTGAACAGAAGGGAAGATAGAAAGGGAAAAACATAAGAAATGGGGAAAGAGTAGTATGTAATAAGAATTGAAAGTAAAGAAGAATCAGAAATGGACAGGTATTGAAATATGGGACAAGATTGTTGTGCCTTTAGAAATTAAGGTGCAAGAAGGTAAGAGGTTGTTGCATTTTCTGTGAGACTGCTGAAATATTAGAAGTATTTTTGGGAGAATAATTAAAAAAAAAAGTGAAATGCATCAGCGGAATAGACGTTGTCCTGTTCGATTCTTAGCTAGAGCATCTTCTGTATGGAGACATGCGTGAATGGGCGTACCTTCGTTGACGGTTGTGCGTCAGGGCTGGCAACTTGGCACGTACAAAAATTCACTACCAATCGTTAGTGGACCGGAGTTCCGCTGTGGCGACCCCTAACCGGGAAAAGTCGAAAGACACAACAACATCATCAGCGGAATAGATGTATTGTAAAGACTTTTTTCCATCTCACACACACACACACACACACACACACACACACACACACACACCCACGTTAATATACAATTTAGGACAGAAATTAAAAGAGAAATAGTTAAAAACTTTTGTAAAGAAGTGAAGGATATTTCTAAAGTAATTGATAACAGAGGACCTTGGAGAGGGGCTTGGGACTGTAATTTGATTTTGAAAGTGGAAAAATTGCACATATTCTTACCATGATTAATGTCAATGGTCATAGAGCCGTTAAATATTGGGGACAGCCAAAAGCATTTTTTTCTATAGAAAGGGGAGACATTGCGTGAGCAACTGTGATAAAATGAAATGTTACGTGGGGAAATTAGTCATGATGCTAGAAAATGTGAAAACAAATTATAAATGCAAACAAACAACATTTATGGATGGATTTTGAGAAGAACAGTTTAGAATATGATGTAGAAGGACAGAATAGAGAAGAGGTACATAATAAAGAGAAATTGCACCAGGTTGAACAACAAAAAGATAAAAGGGAGAGTAATGGTACAAATCAAGAAGAAAATGTGATTAATATACAAAAAGGGGAAGAGGGAAAGTTGAACAGACGTTAGTGATGGGAACGATATAGATTGGAAAATGGTTAAAAAGAAAAGTTTGATTGGAAAAAGGGTTAGAGACTAAAATATTTAGGACTGAATGCAAAAAAGAAATGAATAAATTATTGCAAATTAAAGAGAAGGGAAGCAAATAATCTTAGAGTTCTATCTATCAATAATACAGTAAATGCTCAGGTAACCAGAACTCAAGCAACCGCCAAAAAATATTGAAGACATACAGTACAATTTTCATGTGTTGCACTTTGTTTTCCCATCACAGAAACATACCCTACAGTTTTAAAAAGGAAGATAGGAATTAATTCCCTCTCTCCCTCCAACCTCGGAGCAACTCAAGCCAAACAAATAGTATAGAGTACAGTATTAGTTGGGCCTATTTGTAATAGTAACTCTCAAGCAACTAGGAACTACAGATGTGATGTTGTCCAGTTTCGCTTTTGTTCTTACTAGGTTGGGTGTGGATCCAATTCTCAGATCTGACTCTGCCTTTATATTCAAGCTTGGTGTCTTCTGCCAGCTCGTGGCTAAACCCTATCCCAGCATGCACCAGAAACATCCCCAGATCTAATTTGCTGCTAAACGAGATTGGATGCTCGTTCTGCTTGCTCTGGCTAAGTATAATCTTTTATTCTCCATTTGAAAGTTGTTATTGTTTATCTCTATATAGTTAGTTTTTTACTGAACAGTTTTATTTCCTTTTTTTTTCTTTTTGTGACTGTTTTCTGCTATTTGGTCGTCTTTTGTTCAGGGCTTGTTATGCCTCTCTTGGCCTTTCCTTTCAAAAGATAAATAGTCTATTTAAGTTGGAGGGCTCTTATTCCTGTTTGTATTATTTTCTGAAGTCCTTTTGAAGACCGTTCATTTAAGTTAGAGAGTTGCCTTTCCTTTTAGCCTGTTTAAGTTAGAGGGCTTTCTGTCCGGTTCGACTCTCAGGTAGTGTCTTCTGCGTGGAGGCATGCGTAAATGGGGCATGCCTTCATTGAAGGTTGTGCATCAGGGCTGGCAACTCGGCATGTAAAAAGCTGTCAATCATTAGCAGACCGGAGTTCTGCTGTGGCGACCCTTAACTGGGAAAAGCCGAAAGACAATACTAAGTTAGAGGGCTTTCTCTTCCCTTTCTGTTTCCTGGGCATAGCCCATTTAAGTTAGAGGGCTGTGCCTCCCTCTGTTTCCCCTCTATTGTCCTTTTTTCCTTCAAATAACTCTGGTGTTAGAGAGTTTATTTAAAAAAAAAAGTTGTTATGAGAACAACTTATTTTTCTATTTTTTCACTTTAAAAATGTCGAATAAGGATTCAAAACCAATGGGTTTCAAAAAATGCAAGGATTATTGTGGGCAAAAAATGCCCTTATGTGATAGACACACGCTTTGTGTCTTTTGCCTTGGAGCTGTCCATCTCCAGGAGTCGTGCTCTGTTTGCAATGCTTTTAACCACAGACTGCTCCTGGAGAGGAAGAACAAATTGATATTGAGAGGACTATTAAAAACCCCCTTCTCAGATGGTTTAGAAGGGCCAGGTTTATCTAAAACTGACAAGTCTCCAACTTCAAAATCGGGCAAGTCTGGGAAGAGATCTTCCTCTTCTACTTTTCCTGACCTGTCGAAAAAGGTTTCAAAAACTTTTACACTAGATCCAAAGCCTATTGGATCCGAAAAATCTTCAGATCCGACACCATCTGTCTCGGTGCTGGGTAGAGTTTGAGATGCGGAGCCAGTCTCCAGCCTTGAAACCATTCTCCCCTACACTGATATCACCAATTCTACAGCAATCTGTCTCCAACACCCTCAACTCGGTCTTCCAGGAGTCTTTCCAATGACTACGTGGATTGGGTGATACAGAGGCTATTGAGGACACCAGTGCTAGCCAAGTTGTTGTTGTTTGCTCCAACTCTGAGTGCTTTGGATCCTACCACATCCACCTCTTCTGCTCCGATTCCTCCTCCAATCTGACCCCAGGCTTTGGGGTCAGAAGATCCAAATCTGATTTTAGTGGGAACCTCGAATCGGAGACCTTACTATGGGATCTACGGATCTGACCATCGCTCCAACATCCTCTGCTCCATTAGAGCTTGAGGAGTCTAGGAGCCGATGCTGTCCAGTCAGGTCTGGGGAGACAAGTTGGATCTGACAGTTGTCAGATCACGCCTTGCCTCTTGGAACATTTGGCTCAGGTGAGCTCGGCTCTTGCTTCAGGCCTGTCATCCTTGATTCCGGGGGCTCCATCTTCCTCGGATCAGGTGCAGGGGGTGGGGCTATGAGATTGCTGTTTCCACAGACCTCTCTGGATGTTCTCCCCCAAAAGCACCGGTGTCTGCCTCTTTACCTTTGCATCCACAGTGACATGGGTATCCTAGGCCTCAGGATGCCCCACAGGGCACCCCCCACTTCTGAAACCTCTCCAGAGTACCCACTGAAGAGGTCCCTTGGAAGAGGTTATGCAAGAGGAAGCATTTAGACTCCCCAGAGGAGTCCATCACTTCTGATATGGACCTTGATGAAGCTGAGAGGTCCCTACAGTCGCCTCCTTATGATGTCTCCTTTGGAGACATTCTGGAAATGCTAAAGCAGAGAGGGGGCTGGAAGTCCGCCAACCCTTCAATAGAGGAGTCCATATACCCGAAGGCCTTCGGATCTCACCCTTCTTCCTGCTGGGTGTCTCAATCTTTCGATGAACTTATGGATCTAGTTTCTCAGAAGGTGTGGGAATCTCAAGATTCAGTGGAATCTGTTCCTAGGAGGCCACACAAATTTTATCACATCCCAGTCAGACAAGAACTTTCTAACCAAGGGAGTCCCAGTAGATGTTATGGTTGTGGTGGCAGCCACTACGATGAAACTCTGCGACATCATCTTCTGTCCATCCACCGAACAAGGAGTCTTGGACATTGGACAGATATGGAAAGTGCATTTTTTTCTTCAGTGAGTTTTTCCCTCAGATTGCTTACTCATTTTACTAGATTGCAGAGAGACCTCCTGAAACAGCTAGGAGATGCTCTCCAAAGTTCAGTAGCTGAAGGTGTTTCAAAGTATCCTCTCAGCTCTCTACCTTGTCAACGCCTCCATGAGACTGATCTCTTATGCAGCAGATGGAGCAAGTAGAGCAGCGGGTTCTGGAGTTTCCCTAAGGGGGCTTTCTTGGATGCACTTATGTGACTTTGCAGAGCCCTTTAAATCTTCCTTTGTGAATTCCCCATTCGGTGCCTCATCCCTGTCCATGCCCAAAGTCAAGGACACACTAACCAGGTATGAGCAGGAAGGAAAGAATCTCTTTTTCCATGCCTACCAGACATTATCTTACAGGTCAGAAAGGAAGTGGCAAAATGTGGTTCCAGAAATCTCAGAACTTTTCAAGACTTACATGGTGAATCTTCTGCCAGGGGCAGAGGGAGAAGTAGTAATGGAAGAAGCTGACCACATGGCAGAGGGGGGTCTGCAGAATCAGGGTGACAGAGATTCTTTCTTTGGTAAGCCTTTTCAGCACTCCTGAATGAAGGCCCATCTGTCCATCTCTGGAGGCAGTTGGGGGGGCCACTTCTCTTTTTACCCAGAAGCCTGGCAACAAATGAAAGACAAATGGGTACAAAGCATCATATCCAGAGGTTACACCATACCTTTTCCTTCCCTGTTCCAAATTTAAAAAAGGTTCTAGATGTTCCACCCAGTAAAAGGGAACAAGCAACTTTAGAAAAGCAAAAGTTGGTAGACAAGAGTCATCCAAACAGTCCCCACAGACCAAATAGGATCCAAAACTTGCTCAAGATTCTTTGTAGTTCCAAAGAAAATAGGGGACTGGAGACCAATTCTGGATCTCAGCAATTTAAACAAATCAGTAAGAAGGTCCACGTTCTGGATGGTAACACTGCAGTCAATACTCCCTTTTCTGGGGCAAGACTATTTGGATGTGCTGTATAGATCTCCAAAATGTGTATTTCACACAAAAATGGACAGGTGATCCAGGAGGCACCTGGCTTTTGTCTGGGAGCCAGTCACTACCAATTTTGAGCTCTGCCCTTTGGCCTCACTACAGCCCCCAGTGTGTTCAAATGTATGGCAATAGTCATGGCTCACTTGAGACACCTAGGATTCCAGGTGTTTCCATACTTAGATGACTGGCTCCTAACTGCCACGACCAAGCATCTACTAATAAAAACAAGAGACACCACCTTGCAAGTCTGCTCTCACCTAGGAATTGCAATAAACTACAGAAAATCTGCCTTACTACCTCCTCAGCATGTGGTATCCATAGGAGCAGGATTAAACATGACAAACATGACTGCCAGACTCCCTCCAGAAAGAATTCATGTTCTAAGATGCCAAATTTCATAAGTTCTAACAAAGAAAAAGGTTCAAACAAGGATGGTCCTAAAAGTCGTTGGAATCATGGCAGCAGCAATAATTCTGATTCCCCTAGTACGCCCGCACATGAGAATTCTCCAATGGCTGCTGTCCACTCAATGGTCAAAGCATGAATTGCCGATGTCTCCCAAGAAGATAAGAGAAACTTGCAAGAAGGACCTTTGTTTGGTGGCTTTACTCCGCTCACGTGACTGTAGATCGACCATTTGTACTTCCGCAAGCACTGGCCACAGTGACCACAGATGTTTCTCTGATAGGGTGGGGGGGCATTATCTAGGAAAGATGGTCTAAGGCACCTCACAGCATCATGAGGCCCACTTGCACATCAGTGTCCTAGAGATGAGAGAGGTGCTTCTAGTGTTGCAAACATTCCAGGACACTCCCCCTGGGAACTATTACAATGCAGGCAGACGTCCTTTGCATGGTACATAAACAAGGGGGAAACAGATATTTTCCCCATTGCCGAGAGGCCCTGAGAGTATGGCAGTGGGCGACGTCCTCCCAATGTTTTCTGATGAGAATGCAAATCCCAGGGAAATCCAACATGATAGCAGACTCATCGGAGTGATTCTGATGCCTCACGAGTGGCCCCTAAAACAAGAAGTAGTAGAAAAGATTTTCTATAAATGAAGCCAGCCTTGCTGTGACCTTTTTGCAACATACACAGATGCCAAATGCAGCAGCTACTTTGCCCTTATCCCCCCTCTGGGGGAGTCACCAGAGGATGCAATTGCTCACAATTGGCCCTTTGGTCTCCTTTGTGCTTTTCCCCCCTTTCCACTAATAACCAAAGTACTTCAGAAAGCCAAGTGCTTGGGAAGGGACTTGATACTCATCGCCCCATACTGACCTCTTCAAATTTGGTTCTCCTTCCTGTGGCCTCATCTTTGTGAGGAGCATTGGATTCTGGACATTGTTCCAGACCTTTTGACTCATGCAGCAGGAATGCTCTACCCATCCCTTCAGACCCTCAAATTGACAGCTTGGCTGTTTCAATTCCAGCAATAGCCAGGTTTCCTAACCTCTCCATCAGTTAAACACATCCTAATTTCTTCTCATAATGCTTCAACACAAAAGATATATAGAAGCACATGGAAAAGATTCTCCTTATGGGCTTCTCGTAATCACATTGACCCCATTTCTGCCCCAGTCAGTTCCATTCTAGAATTCCTAGCAAAGCTGTTCAATGAAGGTGTAGCTGTAGCTACCATTAGAGTTCAACTAGCAGCGATATCAAATTTTCATCTAGGTGAATCTGGCCTCAATATTATGTCTCAGAGACTATGCAAAACGTTTCTTAGGGGGATCTTAATAATAAAGTACCTTTATCAGAGACCCTGCAGGACCATGGGACTTCATCCAATCTTGTTTAATTTTTCCCTCTTTTGAGCCAGTATCATCTGGCAAACTCAAGGCTTTGACATGGAAAACTATTCTCTTGAGAACAATCACCTCTGCTAGAAGAGTGTCCGAGTTGCAAGCCTAGTCTATAAAACCCCATACTTGCTTTTCCACAGGGACAAAGTGTCCTTACAAATAAACCCTTCCTTTTTGCCCAAAGTATGGTCAGAGTAAAATTTGAACCAAACTATAGAGCTGCCAGTCTTCTTCCCAAATTATGAAAACAAGGCAGAATACATGTTACATCAACTGGATGTGCATAGCCAGTTATGTTTTTACTTGCACAGAACTAGAGGTCAGAAAATCTGAGCAGCTATTTATCTCGTTTTCAGACTTGAAGAAAGGTACCCCAGTCTTTAAGGTAACACTTTTAAAATGGATTTCAGATTGCATAACGTTTATCTATGTCTCAAAATACAGATCTCCCCAGAAGAGTTGAAGCCCACACCACAAGAGCCATTGCAGCCTCTTCTGCATTTCTGGCTAAACTACCAATTGATACCATTTGTGCTGCAGCAATATGGGTGAAGCTAAATACTTTTATCACTCATAGTTGATTTAGCCTCCAGGAACAGGGGCTCTTTTGGTACCATGATTCTGAGGAATATTCTCCCTTGAGCCACCCAAGAAAAATGGTGCTAGGGGCGCTGTCCCAACCTAGTAAGAATGAAGGCAAAATAGGACAACATCACATAAAGAAGTTAGGTACTCACCATAACATTCCATGTGTGTTGCCCATCTTCGTCTTCATTCTTGCATCTCACCCTCCTTCCCCTGACCATTTTTACTCCTGAAAGACCACGTTTGTATAATTTGATTACCTTAATCTCTGACCTTCATCTGAATCTGAGTTGTTTTCTGTAATACCTTCATACCATTATTATTATAAGAGCAAACAAGATCTGGGGAGGTTTCTGGTGCATGTTGGGATAGGGTTTAGCCATGAGCTGGCAGAAGAACTTGAGCTTGAATATAAAGGCCAAGTCAGATCCAAGGATCAGATCCAAACCCATCCTAGTAAGAATGAAGGTGAAAATAAACACACAAGGAACATTATGGTAAGTACATAACTTCTTTTTATCTGTCATCTACCAATCCCCATGGGTGCCGGTTAACTGAGGGTTTACTGTAGTAGAATAAAATCTAGTAAGAAGTACTGGAGTGATAGAATGGTGTAATCTCCATGCGGTAGATTTAATAGTATTGGAGTATGTTAGATTAAGGAGGAGGACAACAGCTGAGATTATGGTTAGGAGGTATAATATGGAATTTGGGTAGAGACGTTCAGGGATTGCTATATTATCTTGGATGGAAATAAATATTCTGGACTATACCTTAGTTAAATTATGAAGATTAAACTGTAGTTGACTTCAGGTGGGAAGGGAAAGTTACAGCCTAATAATATGTCTATGTAATATGTAAAGAAAGAGAGAAAATTTCAAGAAATATGGATAAAATAAGATTCTAATTGTGATTTGAGACATAAAAAGCAAATTGATTAGATAAAGCAATGGAAGAACTAATATAATGTAGGAATTGAGTAATGGAATTTGAATAAAAGTACATATAGAAGAGTAAAATTGAAAACAAATTATTTTTGATATCTAAAACTATGTGTATAGTGACAGAAGATTAGCAGAAATATTTTTTGGATCATTTGGCTGTATGGATAGAAATAGATGAGAATAAAGAGAATTAGTGAAAAAGGAGTAGAATGAGAAAGGTTGAGAAGTTATAACAGTGTTATGGACAGATCATGTGACAGATTTTTATAAAAATTGAATGATGGGTAACATTTAAATATAAATATAAAATATATTTAACTAGGGAGAATAGAAAAAGACAAAAAGGAATATAGAAAATTAAAAACTGCTTTATATGGTCTTGATAGGAATGAAAGGGAATATTTTAGAAAATATATTTATTAAAAGAATAAAGAAAAGAAAATATATTTTACAAGAAAAAATGAACATGTATTGCCATAATTTGATCAAAAAAGTAAAGGAAGATAATGGTATGATAGAAATTAAATGGAAACATTGAAAGAGAACAGTCCTTATGAATATTGTACTGAAGTATTTTAAAGCAATGGTAAAAAGAAACAAAAGAAAAAAAGCTGTGGAGAGTAATGTAATTTAAACAAGAAATGAAGAATTGGAAAAATAAATTACAATTGTATATTTAAAAAAAGCAATGAAGAAAATATAAGCTTAGCAGTTGGACCAAATGGTATAAGATATCTAATGTAGAGGAATTTGATGCAATGGCAGAAAGAAATGTTATTAGAAGAAATAATTGAACGCTAAATGACTGTATTAATTATGTAGGGGTGTTATGAGATTTATATGTAGGGGTGTTATGAGATTTATATGGAAAAAGGAGCAAAGAATGAAATTATAAATTGGAGGCCAGTAATGTTGAGCAATAGTGATTTATAAGTTATTTTTTGGAAGACGGTACAAAAACATTAGAGCATACATTGAATTATGTAATGGAAGAAGGTATTTATGGAGTCAAAGGAAAAGGAAGCCAAGAATTACTGACAATTAGGGAAATGGTGGATGATAATAAGAAATGACAAAAAGAATGTCTGATATAAACAAAGCATTTGATTCAATAGAGCATAATTGTAGTATATGAATAAAGTATGTGAATCAGTATATAAAAATACTAAAATTAGAATCTTAGTAAAGGGGTGGTTAAGAGAAGAAATCAAGATAAATGGAGGTTTAAAACAAAGATATCCAGTGAGTATTTTGTTTGTAATGGTCATGAATTGTGTAGTAAGAGATTAAAAAAAAGTAAATATGTACAGGAAATGGGTGTTTCATATCCCATTATTATGTCTTATGCAGAAAGAGGTAATTATATGTCTGCATAAACAATTTAAAGAAGTTAGATTAAAAATTAGTAGGGAAAATGTAGGGGTTTTTGAAATGATAAACAGTTGGAATGAATACAGTTTGGAAAAAAGCTATCAGTATTGGGAATTGATTTTGGAGAATATACTATTAAGTGAACAATGGGAGAACATTTTGAGAGATTTAAAGGGACTTAGTGTCACATGAAAACAGGTATAGGTTGTCTTCTAAGAAAAAAGTAAGTGTAGTAAATGCGATATGGATGGGAAAGGCATCATACATAACAGTATATATATATATATATATATATATATATATATATATATATATATATATATATATATATATATGATACCAAGAGAAATGGAGAAGCAGTTTCTTGAAATTATATTTAAATTCATATGGAGATCTAGGTTAAATCTAGTTAAGAGGAGTATTATATATGGATAAGGAGAAGAATGGGGGTTTGGATTTACTGAAACCAGTAGTATACATAGCTTCTTTGAACCTATATAAGGTACTAAAATGGATAAATGGCAAGGAAGATACAATTGGTAATAATAATATTTAAAAAGAAATATGGAAGAAAATGGAAATACCATTGAATAAAAAGAGAATGGATTAATGAAGAAATGCATTAAAAAAATAAAAATGTGGAAATTAATTATAGATGAAATAAAAGAAAATGGAAAAATACTGTATACAAATATAATGATGCAAAACTTGTGTGAATCCATGGGGCCATTTAAGCAGAAGAAAATCTAAAAGCCATAAAAAAGAAACAAATGGTGTATAAAGGGTCTAGAATATCAAGCTTTTTATGGATGTTGCAAAATAAGTTGGCAGTAAAAGGAAATATGCCTTAAGAGTAAAAGGACATGACATTTTTGTGGTGAATTAAAAACAGCAGAGCATGTTTTCTTAATATGTAAAAGGGTTAATTTATGGGAAAGAGTAATAGAAAATAAAACTGAAAGAATTACGAGATTATAAACCAGTAAATATTTGTATGATTGAATATGGATTTTATGGGAAATATAGTAAAGAATGTTTGGATAAAAAGAACGTTTTGCATTATATGGATAATTTGCAGTGGAAGGCTGACTGATTGTGTTCAGTAGAAAGTGGATATTACCAAACATAATATGCAAAATCAAATGGAGGTTATGGAAAAATGAGTGGGGGTTTATACAAATGTAAAATTTTGTAATAGATGAAGGAATGTAAAGTTAATGTAATTTTTTTGTAAAAATGTAAATTGTATATAGTTGTATTATAAAGGACTGCTACTCTTTTTGATAGGTACCATGAGATCTCTTACATCCACCTGAGCTATCACCAACTCAGGTAGTGCCTTGGTTTTCCATCTCATTAAAAGGATGGAACATTCATGAGTGCATCAGCCTCCTTATGCTGTACTGCAGTGTCAGTTATTGAACTACCTGGTGTGGGAATAAAGCCCACAGCCTACTGCACCAAAGGCAAGTGTGTGCCACCCATTATGCCACTGATACAGTAATCTGTACAACTGAACCTATGAGCTCAGTGTGCATTTAAGAGCTGGTGCCAGTGTCTGTGAGGACACAGGCAGGAATCCTGCACATGTAATGGAGATTATGGCAAGAAGCTTTTTGTTAGTCTCCCTTACTCTGAAAAAAGGACTGAATTAATGAGACAATATCGGTAGTTTAGCCTTTCTTTGGAATGTAGTATAAATGTATGCCCCAGGAATGAAACGTCTGTTTACGGCTGACAAAAGTTTACTTGTAATTCATTCATTTGCACTGATTTGTGATGTACAGGGTTTCAGAGGCCACTTAAGATATCTGTGGGAGTTGTATTAAGAATCTCTCCTTTGTGATGGTCTTGCTCACTTGTTTCCTTGTGGCCATTTTTCCCAACAACTTGCGCCCAATCGCGTATTATTTTTTGGCATTTGTTTACTGGAAAAGAGTGACTGAGCCATGAAAAGCAATTTTTATAGCTGTGGCTTGGGAAGAAAAACTCCACAGTTAACAAATCTAACAATATGTTATGCAATACTACACAATACCAGGCAAAATGGCAAGAGAGAGCATGGAAATTGTTGTGTAACACAAAGTTGCCTTTCAGTTTTATTGTAGCAATAATGCTGCTAAAACCTTCCATTAGGTTAATATTTAGGTGCAGTAGAGTATGTGTAGGACATTACTATTAGATTGTTTGGCAAGAATTTCTAGGTGTGGCTAAGCTGTTGGGTTTTCTGATGAAAGCCTAGAAGTTTAGATTATGCAAGATCATCAAATGAGCACTGTAGATTAGAGGACAGATGGATAGAGCTTTAGCGACATTTAGCCAGGAGAAGAGTGCCAGGAGCCTAGTTTAGTATCTAAGAGATGCATCCCAGGGCTTGCTTTAAAGCATTTTGGATTTATGATTTGTCTTCATTCTTCTGGGGGAGTATTCCAACATTTAGATACATACGAGGAATACATTGCTTCACTGTTGTTTGGTCTAAGGACTTTGGCAAACTGTGATCTTAGACCTGAGAGATCTAGATGGGAAGTGCCATAGCTTTACCATCTTCAATTCTGGACAATTATTTGGGGTAATGAAGTATACTTTGAACCAGCTTAATTTGATTCTTTGATAGTTAGGGAATTCCAACCAGTGTATTTGGTTGACTGCTAGGCAATGATGGGTTTTACTTGAAAGGTGGGTTGCAAGTGTTGCTATTTTATTATAACATTGTTCTAGTTAAAAGGGAGGAGTTGACATTTGTTAGTAGGGGAGAGATGTGAGACAGTTCGAAATGGATATGCAAGGGCAGGGTCTTTCTAGATTTCCAATATTCGGTAGGCGATGCTTTGCAGAGGAGACCTAGTTTTAGTTGGATCTTTTTTATAGCATTTTTGATGTGCAAGTCATATTTTAGATCATCATCTAAGGTGGCCCCAAGTAATTTAGTATGTTTAACAACCTCAAGTGTAGTGTTTTGTGCAGCCGATAAAGTAAAATTATTTTTGTGATCCATATTGCTTTAGGATGAAAAGTAACATTTCTGTTTTGTGTGGATTCAATAGAATAGATTGGATAAAATATTTGGCGGAGAAAGATTGTTGTAGTTTGTAGTGATGGCATGCATGGAGATGAGCAGAATAAAGTGGAGTTTTCTGCATATTGAACCAGGGAGCCCTGCCCTAATTCTGTATGTAGGTTGTTTATAAAAATATTGGAGGAGAGGGCCTAGAATTGAGCCTTGAGGAACACCAATGATTATGGGTATGTAGGGTGAGTGGTATGTTGCCATTTGACATACTGTATCCATATATGTTGCATCTTAGGTTTCCATGAGGTTACATCTGCTGTTATATGCTTCCCTTTGTTTGATAACAGCAAAGATAAGCATGTACTCCCTAACCTTCCTTTTCTTTAAACCATTCATCAGTATGTCAGGATAGCCACATGGGTCTTTGATACACTGTGGTACTGTATGTAGTTGTATATTGATATTTATTAAAAATATTATTGGAGGTGTACTGAGAATCAGTGTGTTTGAATAGAAAGAAAGTTGTAATGCTGGCAGTGATATGCTCTTAGAGGTAATAGTGACCTTGGAGTTGGACTAGTAAAGTAGGGAACATTCCATCTGTACTTTTCCTGGTCTTGGCATCTGGAATGTTGCCAGTCCCATCTTACATTGTCAGCCAAAATTATTCAGGTTGTGTTAAGGATCTGAAATTCATTACCAGAGAAATAGCTATGATGGGGCAAAGAGGGGTAGCCCCTAGGTTTGCCAGATTTCTAAAGGGGGAAGGTAGGAACCCAAAAAAAAGGTCATTCACACTAAGTGAAGATGAAAAAAAAAGTTTCATGTGGAACAGCAGGCAGTTCTACATTAAACAGAAGTAGCTCTGCTTTGCAATTTTTGATTGGCTCTACACACACACACACACACACACACACACACACACACACACACACACACACACACACAGCAATGACAAGGTGGCTTTAAAAAGAAAGCTGGAGTTCTACAGAAACCAGGCCAAGCTATCAGCTCTGAATGACTATCTGCAGAGTGCTCCCTTTTCCACCCTGGCAAGCCTCAAGTCTCCCTAAATGTCTGACTGTCCATTTCTCTCTCTGTCAAAAAGATAATCTGAGACAGATGGACTCCAAACGTGATACTTTAAGGGTACCGATGACGGTTGTGATTCCTCCTCATCCGTTAGATCAAACTTCCTTTTTACCTCCTGTCATTCAGCATCTACCATTTCTGGGGGGTAATAGAACCTGCCCCCTTCTCTGAAAGGGAAAGGTTTTTATTCTAGAATTTCTGGTACCAAAGAAAGAAGCCTCTTGGAGACCAATCTTGGATCTTTCGTTTCTAAACCAATTTATGAAGGTCCTAAAATTCAAAGCGCTATCCCTTCACAGCTTTTTACCCTTGATTCCCCCTTTAAGTTTTTTAATCCTGGATGTAAAGGGTGTTTGTTACACTCCTCAGATTTCAAACGTTTCTTAAGGTTCTATCTGTCTGGAGTCCAATATGTACTCTAACCTAAGTTAATATGTAAACTTTTAAAACTCACTTTGAGAATACAAGTCTACTCCCTAATAGATGGTGATATACATCCTAATCCTGGCCCAAATTCTACTACAATCCCAGAGACACACACACCAACTCTTACCAACATATACTTGCTTACCAGACCCCCCCCCCCCCAACTCTCTCCTAATAGCTCATCTCAGTATTTGCAGCATAAATAATAGTTGCCCAACTACATGCCCTCATGGATGTACATTTATTTTTCTCATCCTCTATCTCACTGAAACATGGCTCAAGCCATAATCTCAAGACAATGTGGTTATTCCCCCTGGCTATAATATCCTGAGACCTGACCGTAATTCCAAGAAGGGTGGAGGAGTAGTTATACTACACAAATCTTGATTACAAGTGACCTCTATAGACTCCAAACCTCCACTAACTAGTAATGCAGAAATTCTTATTTCCAAGATTCAGCTTAACAAATGTAAATCCATATATATCATCTGTATCTACCTCCCCCCAGGCAATAATACTAGCGCCTTCGAGGCTATCCTAAGTTGGTTTTCGACCAGTTACCCACAAGAAACCATAATACTCAGTGACTTTAATATTAACTGGAAGTGCTGTACATATGAACAGCCTTCTACTCCTATAAACCTATATGGTTTTACTCAAACCATCCCATCCCCTACCAGAACCAATAAACGTAACAACGAAAGCACCCTAGACTGGATTCTCACTAATACTAATCACCAAACTTACAAAGTAGGTACCCTCCCTGAAGATATAAGCGACCACTCACTCACCTTCTTAATCAGGTATAAGACTGATATTCCAAACCCAACCATTTATAAGACAATAAGGACTAATAAAAATTTTAACCCCGACATTTTCAAAAAGAACTTCTAGCTTGTGACTGTTCACCCCTAAAACACCTACCATTAGATGATGCAGTCAAATACTTTAAATCTAAATTCTTAGCCACTCTAGATTGCCATGCCCCAAGGTGCACAATCAGAACTAGGACTAAACCAGCCCCATGGTTTTCCAAAACTAACAAACAAAAAATCCTCCAAAGAAATAAACTTTGGGCCAGCTGGCGTACAACAAAAAGCCCTACAGAACAAAGTTCAGACAGCTAAGAAACGAAAGAAAAAAGCCATATGGTCAGATAAAAGAAACTTTTACTGTCCGCTTCAACAAACACACCAAAATAAACCTCAAAAATTCTGGTCAGGCATCAGTAAACTTACATCCAGGTTTTTCAGTCACTCCCACTCCCTCAAGCTCTGTTCACAACAATTCCAACCAAATAGCCAACTCTTTTAACACTTTTTTCACAGAGACCATACAATCTCTTGCTAATCGGCTATCCCCTGACACCATATCTTCTTCCTCTGATATCTCCAGTAGCTCACCACTATTTCATTTTCATCCTTTTTCCTACATCCCTTGTCTGTACCCTTATTCAGAAACTTAAACCCACCACCCTCTCTGCAGATCTACTACCTGCAGAATACCTGCAAAAGCTATAGCCTACCCCATATCCATCCTCATTAACAGAACTATTTCTGAAGGAACTATCCCATCAATCTGGAAAATTTCACATATCCCCCTGCATAAAGGTGGAAATTCCAAAGATTTATCTAACTACAGGCCTATAGCCATATTATCTCCATTGGCAAAAATCATGGAAAAATGATAAGTAACTTTTAAGCTACCTACTAGAAAGCAGCTTACTAGCCACCTGCCAACATAGATTCAGGCCATTTCATAGTACCACCTCTGCTCTCTTATCTTTTACCGACTGCATTAGTAGAAATCGAAATAGCGACACTCTGTCCTCAGCCCTATTTATTGATCTGTCAAAAGCCTTTGACATGGTTAACCACCACCTCCTCATAAATGTACTCAAAAACTTGGATGCACTTGCTATACAGTGGTTCCAGTCCTACTTAAATAGCAGGCTGTACTATGGGAAAATAACCCGTCTTCCCACCTCCCAGTTGCCCTTGGTGTCCCTCAAAGCTCCATACTGGATCCTCTCCTCTTTTCTATCTTTACAAATGACCTATATTCCCATATTGTATTGTAATACCTCAAGTTACCTGTATCCAGTACGCAGACGATTCCACACTAATATGCTCAGCCACTTCTCCATCCAAACTTCAGTCCCTACCCAAAACGTCTTTAGCACAGTAGAGAATTGGCTTCTACACCGATGTCTCATCTTGAACTCAAAAAAAAAAAAAATAATAAAAAATAAAAATGCTACTATTCAGTCCCACCCGTAGGGCCACCCCACTGAACTTTACTGTTATCTCTAGCAATGGAACTATCATATCTCCTGATCCTACCACAAAACTACTTGGGATACTAATTGATAATAACCTCACCTTTGAGCCTCACATCAACAACACTATAAAAATAGTAAACAAAAAATGAGGTTCCCTCTACAGGATCAAACCCTTTCTGACTCCACTAGCCAGGACCAGTATTGCCCGTACCCATTTAATCTCAACCCTACTATATGCCTCCCTATCTACACTAAACTATGTAAAAGCAATCTGAACAAGCTGGTTATCTCCTACAACAATATTGGCAGATTTGCAACTGGGTCAACCTATAGAACCCATCAATGTAACAATCTTAATCAACTAGGGTGGTTAGAGTTATCAAGTCTAATACTATTGAACCAACTAATAGTTGCCCATAAGATCCTGTATCAACCAACAAATACACCAATACTCACTAACCTTATCGCCCCCTACAATAATCTCAAGACCCTACGCTCATTAAACAAACTACTGGTACAAATAGCTAAAACCAACAATTCGGCTGGTGACTCATTATTCTAATATAGTGGGTAAAACCTGGAACACCCTCCCTAATCACCTAACATCCCTATCCTCAGTTACCCTATTTAAAAGCAAACTGAAACCTTACCTTAAATCACATGCCCCTGTGCTAACCCTGACTACCTACCTTGCCCCTAGACACTAATCTTCCTACCTGTATAAGCTTGTTTACTTATCTACTAACAATAATGTGTTACTTTAGAGTTTAATAGTGTCATTGTACATATTTTGTATGAATATCCATAACTGTTATGTACTATGATTATTTTTTTTTCCTTATTAATAAATTGTATGCAATGAAATGTAATGATTGCCAAAACTTTGTAATTTACCTGTGTTTTTGTAAATATTACTCTGTTTGTGGAGCTTTTCTCCCCAGGCCTCCACTGAAAATGGACATGTATCCAGTTGGACCAGCCCGGTCAACAAATGTAAAATAAAAATAAATAAATAAAACATTAGATGTCTTGACTGACATCACTATCACAGTATTCTTAACCAATGGGTTATCACCACTGATGTCCGTCCAATGTTCCAAAGTTTTAAATTCCCAGGGTTGAACATCTGACGCGTGACCTCACCTCACAAACATGGGGGTATATAAGCAGGCTTATGAGAGTAATTCATCAGGCTCTATTTCATGGTCAGCCAGAAGAGGAGGAGATTTCTGTCTCTGAAATTCCCTGGCCTCTACTCCTCTCAAATCTTTGCCATGTGTCTTCTAATGAAGACTGTGCGTGCAGAGTACCTTATTTAACAGCTTATATTTTAGCAAACAAAAAAAAAATGAAAACATAACGCAAATGTTGACTAATCACCTCAAATAACTCTGCCATCATCATTCCAGAATTATGCACAGAAGATGATATCAACACAATGGATATAAGCTCAGTTATGTTTCAGTGCTGGTAGCCACTGCTACAGTAGAGAACCTCTCTGAATCAAAACTTTAGTTATTTGACTGCGATAATGCAGTTTAAAGTTCAGTTGTTTGTGTGTACATTCCGTTTTCTGACCACTTTGTCACATATTACCCATGAAGTTTTTTTTTTTTGCAATATGAATCAATCTGTTTGATTCATCCATTTTTAAACCACATCTCATATTGTTGGAACCTGTCTTGATTTCCACCTTTATTTTTCCCGGTTGGAAGAATATTAATACAAAGAAATACTGCCTTTTCCAGCTGTATCTTTTTTGCGTCCTGTTTTTTACTAAAGTAAGTTTTGCTAGTTTATGCAGTGCTGAAAAAAAAATGAAATGTAATTTAGGTCTTTTTTAAAAGCAGGTAAACTTGTATAGGATCTAAATAAATGCTCCCATATCTCATTTGTGTCCCGACATCTACATTCAAAATATTTTTCTTAATCTTTGAGGTGTATAGAAATGTTTGTGCAGACAACTTCCCTGCGAACATCATAAACCTCATTGATTTTGACATGTCTACGTAATTAACCCTTTTCTGCATTACCTTATTTATCTCTGCTTCCAATAGTGTTCTGCAGCTTTGCCTAAACTTCTCATAGCCTCCTTATTTACATATTTCAAAACTCTAAATGTTCTGCTTACCAACCATTTTATCACTAAGATATCTCCAATATCTTCTAATAACAAATACATCACCAGTAGTTGAGTACCATGCATTAATTCTGTCATGCCAATCATCTTGCCAAATCAGGTAAGCATTTATCACCTACAGAAAAATTGGTAGTGTTCAACTTGTATCCAAGTACCTTATCTGTCCTAAAATCTGAATTGCTGCCAATAAGCCACTCTTGTCCTCCTGTCCTCCCAGTTTCCAAAACTAGCTTCCCAAGGAATTCCTACTTTAACTGTTTTCCATGGGTACCAAAATGGTTGATGGGGAATTTAATTCTTCCCTTCCTAATAGAATATACAATGTCAGGTTATTCTGCTTTGCTTCACAGCTTAAGGTGCCTCAGATATTCATCGTGTTTCACTATTGCAATCCTAACCAGTGGTTTATCTGGCTCCCGGTAGCCCTTGATCGGCCAGAATACCAAAGGTAAGTAAATATGACATCAGCTGTCTCTTAAGGACGTCCGATACAAAAGGAGGCAGCCGATGTCACTTCCTCGGTCTTCCTTGCCGCGGAGCCCAAAGCAGAAGCATTTCATGCACAAGTGCCAGTCGGCAGTTTAACTTATTTCATTTCTGACTACAAAGTTGAAGTCTGCTACAGCTAAATACCCCGTTGAGGATCCTCTTTTTATTGCCTTAAATGTCAGAAAAGGTTAGTAATTGTCTTACCTGTGGAAAGCAGATTCCCCATAGAGATTTTCATTCCCATTGTATTATTTGTCTAGGCTTTGACCACAATGTTCCTAATTGTGATCTCTGTGCCTCCTTTAATGTGCATACTGTTCATCGTCTGGTTAAGCTTTTAGCTAAATATTTTGGAGTTTGGCCTAAGTTTGTTGGTATGGCATCCGCTGGTCTTCAGGGTTTGGATATACCCAAGAAACGTAAGGCTAAGGTCCGTGACAAGCTTCAGAAGGTTAAGTCCTCGGATGATGTTAGAATGGTAGTCAATCATGCGGTAGCTAGTGAGGCACCTTTGCAGCCCCTGCAGTCTGCAGATTTGCAACCGCAAGCCTCGGTTGAGACCATTTTAGTGTCCCCAAGCCTCCGGCCTCCATTTTGCCTTCTGACCTCTCAGCTGTCCCCTCTTCAGCTGGATCCAGAGCTGCTAAGCTGACGCCGGTGTCTGAGGCCTCCGTTCTTCTTTCTGACAGCAAGCTCTTACCGACTACCTGTTCTGCGACTTCGGAGGTTGCCAGCCCCCCAAGTCCTTTAGACTTGCAGGTAAGTCTTCCAGTCGTAAGCCTGCGAAAAAGCAGGCTCCAGTTTGTTCTTGTTCCCCTCAATCCCAGATGGTTAAAATGGCTACTGATCTTTTGACCCTTATTAGAGTTTTTCAGCCTCCTCCTCCTAAAAGGAGCAGGGATGTTTCTCCTGAGGCTTTGTCTTTTTCTGGCTCTGATTCTTCTAGCATTTCTGCTGATGAAGAGGAAGTGTCTCAGGCCTTTTCTCCTTTTGAAGATTCAGATGCAGAGGAATCCATCCCTTCTACTTTTCCCCCAGAGGATTTCTCTTTTGGTGATGCTTTGAACACTCTCAGGGAGCATTTTAAATGGGAAAGTCAGGACTATCACCAATCTAAGAAAAGAAGTAGGGAGTTTTTGGATTTACCTCAGCATAAGCCTTTGGCTATTCCCCCAGTGTTGGAAGTGGTTGATGATGTTTTCCTGGAAAATTCCTTGACTCCAAATTCGGTTCCTCCTGCTCCCAGGAAACCTGACTGGTACTATAGGGTCCCTGATTCTCATCTGTTTCTTTTCAGGAATCCGTTGGCTGATCCTGCGGTTATTTCTTAAGGCCACTGTTACTAAAAATCCTGTTCCTTCTGACAGGGAATCTAGGAACCTAGATAGGTTGGGTAAAAAGGTTTATACCTCTGCCACACTTGCTACTAGGTGTACTAATTGTCTTTTTCATATGCTGGAATTCCAGCAGCATACCTTGGAGGCTATTAAGTCTAGGATAGCAAGTGTGCCTTTTTTGGCGGAGAGTAAGGATATGTAGGATTTGCTGAATTCTGACAGTCTTGTCAATAAACATTCTTTACATTCTGGTTTTGACATTCTAGAAGTCTCCTGCAGAGCTACAGCTACTGAATCTGTTATTAGAAGGCACGCTTGGCTCAGGGAACAGCCCCTTCCAGAGCCTGTCAAGGCTAAGCTGTTAGACGTACCTTTGTATAAAGATAGTCTTTTTGGCAGCAAAGCAGAGGAAGTGCTCAAGAAGGTGGAGGATAAGGCCAAGTCTATGCAAACTGTTAAGGATTTTCTGCAAGTTCAATCTCCTCGCTTTAGCTGGAATTAACCTTCTAAGAGTTGGACGTTTCCTGATGCCAGCAGACCGAACCATTCAAGGACTAGAAGTTACAAATCTTCTAGGGGGCATGCGTCTACCCCTCAAAGATCTAAGCGTTGGCAGGCTTCCTCTTCCAAGGTGGGATGTTCTAAGCCTGCATCTCAGTCAATCTCAATGACTTTATCCAACTTCTTCCTGTTCTTGCCTGCCTGGGGAGTCCTTTAGGGGGAAGGTTAGCCCTTTTTGCAAATGTCTGGGCCACAATCATGGATGACAGATGGGTACTCAGAACTGTTATCCCTAAGCCACACATTTTCTTTCCACACCTTTCCAGTTCCCAAAAGATTCCTGGACGCTCCTCCATACCAAAGGGCAGAAGTAGAAAAACAAATTTTGTCTCTGTTTCTTCAAGGAGCAATAGAATCAGTTCCTGCTCAGCAGGTAGGCCAGGGTTTCTATTCCAGACTTTTCCTAGTTCCAAAAAAAGAAGACACCTGGCATCCTATCCTAGATCTGTCCATTCTAAACTCTTTCTTGGTAATTCCAAAGTTCAAATGCTCACTCTGCATCAGTTGCTGCCGATGTTAGAAAAGGATTCCTGGCTGGTAACTTTGGATCTCAAAGAAGCTTATCTGCACATCATCCCTATCAGGGAAAGTTGCAGGAAATACCTTCGTTTCAGGGTGGGCAAGCAACATTATCAATTCTCTGCACTGCCCTTTGGCTCATCTACTGCTCCCAGAGTTTTCACAAAGTGCCTGGCTTCAGTCATTGCTTTTTACAGGCAGAAGAAAATTCAGATATATCCACACTTGGACGACTGTCTGATTCAAGCAAATTCTCAGGGACAGCTGTTAAAGGATCTAGAATTCGTAAAGACTCTCATCTCTTCCCTGGGTTACACTCTCAACAAGGAAAAATCAAAAATGGTGCCGTCCTAGGAGATAACATTCCTGGGAGCGAGTCTGAACACAGCCGCCCAGATGATACATCTCACCCAGGAGAAGCGGACAACTCTTTCATTTTACTTCAAGAACTTGGCAAGCCTGTCCCAGCGCCCTGCAAGGAAATACCTGCAAGCTCTGGGATACATGGCCTCTTGCATTCTCATGATTCCATATGCAGGACTGCATATGAGGAAATTGCAATGGTACTTCAAGAAAATTTGGTGTCAACACACACACGACCTGGATATGATGATTCCTCTGCTTCCATGTCTGCAGACAGAGTTTCTGTGGTGGGCAACAGCCAGTCGACAAAACAAAGGCATGCCTTTTTGCCCACCTCCTGCCACTCAAGTTCTTACCACAGATGCATCGGACTACACCTGGGGAGCACACCTGGATGGCAGAGGCATACAGGGAAGTTGAAATTGCCCATCGGATGCACCTGCACATAAATCTAAAGGAGTTGATAGCAGTTCAGCAGGCCTTGCTAGCTTTCAAGCATCTTCTTTCTCCAGGGACCCTGCTTGTCAGGACAGACAACACCACAGTCATGTGGTACATAAACAAGCAGGGAGGGACTCATTCTTACCCCCTGTGCAGGCAGACCATGAATCTTTGGTCCATAGCAGCATCCCTGGGCCTGCATCTCCTAGCTCAATTTCTTCCAGGAAGGCTCAATGTTTTGGCAGACCATTTGAGCAGACAAATCCTGGATCCTCACGAGTGGCAGTTGAACAGAGCAGTCTTTTACAGCATCATTCAGTGTTGGGGCACACTGCCGGTGGATCTTTTCTCCTCCCCAGACTACCATATTTTGCACCAGACAGCATCACAGTAGAGTCTGGAGAGTGGATGCTCTGTCCTTCCCTTGGACGCTGCTGTCAGTTTATGCCTTGTCTCCTCTTCCTCTTCCAGAGTATTAACGAAGATCTGGGCGAACTACCAAAGACTATTCTCATAGCTCCGGACTGGCCCAGACGAGGGTATTCATTGCTTCGCAGTCTCTCCCACCTTCCTCCTTGGCATCTTCCTCTGAAGCCAGATCTTTTGGTTCAGGAAGGGGGAAACATTCTACATCCTCATCTTCAGTCTGTACATTTGGCAGCATGGCTCATTGTATGACTCCTCCCTTTTCTTCTTCCCTTTCACAGCAGGTGGTTGACGTGCTGAGGGAGGCCAGGAGGCCTAACACTAGGAAGTTCTACACTGGCAAATGGGAAAGATTCTCTCATTGGATGCAGGATAGAGGGGAATCTTCTCAGCCTACCCTTCCTCTGATCCTGGAATAACAGACTGATTTGCTTCAGGGTGGTCTTTCTTTCTTTTTCCTCTATCAAGATCCATGCTTCAGCCATTTCTGCTCATTGTTATTTTGAACAACCCATTGTATCTCATCCCCTGATGAACATGTTTCTCAGAGGTGCTTGCAACTTAAAACCTCCCAGAAGGGCACCTACTCCAGCCTGGGATCTTAATTTTGTCTTAGAGAAACTCACTCTTCCTCCTTTTTAGCCAGTTGCCAATGTATATTTAAAGTTTCTCTCTTGGAAGACTGACTTCCTCTTGGCTGTAACTTCAGCAAGGAGTGTTTCGGAGCTGCAAGCGTTGATGACTGTGGAGCCCTTTCTTATTTTCCTTGCAGATAGGGTCTCTGTAAGAACCAACCCCTCCTTTATGCCTAAAGTGGTTTCTAGCCTGACAATCAGTCTATACACCTTCTTACCTAATCTTTGAAATAGAGGTGAAAGGATCCTACATTCTTTTGATGTGCACAGACAGCTCAGGTTTTACTTGGACAGGACTAAGGACTTTTGGAAATCAGCACAGTTATTGGTCAGTTTTGCCCCTGGAGCCCAGGGCAAGGCCATTTCTAAGCAAACCATTTCTAAATGGATTGCACATTGTATCTCTCTTTTTTGCTATTTCATGGCAAGGTTCCTCCTCAAGGGGTTAGGACCCACTCAAATAGAGCAGCTTCCACTTCAGCAGCCTTTTTAAAGGGTGTCCCTACTAAAGACATTTTGGAGGCTGCCACATGGTCTTCTGTTCACTCTTTCACAAAGCATTATAATTTGCCTTTGTTTTCTAGAGCCAGGGCAGGGTTTGCCACTGCTGTTCTGCAGGGCATTATCTCCAATCCTTGATTTTGCTGGTTCCTCCTCCCTTTTCTCTGGGCTTAACCCATTGGTTAGGACTGCAACAGTGAAACACGATGAGCATAGTACAGTTGTGTACACTTACCATAAATGTAGATGTTCGAGTGTATTCACTTTTGCAGTCCTGGTTTCCCTCCCTCCTCTCCTGTTCTCTTTTCCTAAGGTGCAGGCTAAATTTGGTGGTATTTGCCAAAATTGCTTTTGGTTTAAGCCTTGTTTTCTGGGGGCTTCAGACTGTTATGGCAAGAAAGACTGAGGAAGTGGCATTGGCTGCCACCCTTTGTGTCGGACATCCTGACATACTTTACAACCGGTGACAGCTGATATCCTATTTACTTACCTTTGGTATTCTGGCCGATTGAGGGCTACCGGGAGCCAGATAACCCATTGGTTAGGACTGCAACAGTGAATACACTCTAATATCTACATTTATGGAAAATGTACACATCTGTACTTTCTTCATGCATGATGCATTTTCAGACCTGCTATTTCCTGAAATCAGCCTAGCTGTTTATTTTTTTTTTCATTTAGCATCATATTCTTAACTAGAAAAGTATATTGCCTTTTAAATATTACACCCCCATAATGTCACTTGGAAGTCTCAGTTTGTCCCATGATACTCTAGGGTCCCCCTCAATCCCAGACATAGTATTGCATCATATTTTAACTGACTTTGATATGAATATTGTTTGGAAGGCCTGAGATAACAAAGGCATCACAAAAATGTAATGCCTGCCATCTCTGATCCCAGCTCAGTTTGTCATTTCCCATAATTAAAACTTAACTTTTAACCACATCTTTAATTCATGTATTTCCAGTAGATCACTGTAAGGACTTTTCAGTCCAAATTTCTAAGTATTTTATATATTCAACCTTCCATAAATACTAATATACACTCCCATAAATACTCATAATTCTGTCCTCAAAGTTTTGAGGGAGTACATTTTATCACTATACTTTCTTTTTAGTTTGTGACTCATAACTTTATATTTACCAAAGGTATCCGGTATCTGAAACAACTACTCTGTAGCCTTTTCAGTGCCCCTTGTATATCTACATCGACATCATTTGCAAGTAATGACTTTTACTATCTTCTATCCCCTCAAATTAGAACTCAATATTATAGCTAGTGGACTTAACTATCTAGCAAACAAATATGGTGACAAAGGAAACCTTACTTTTGTACATTATCAAGCAAGATGAACAGTGACCTGAGAAAGCTTCCATCTAATTAAATTTCCGTGTGGGAGTAAAGGAATCCATTTTTGTTTTCAAAGTAAAACCTGCTGAGTGTCGACGAATTTCTGATAATATCCTGAAGAGAAATGGACAAAACACAAATTCTGTGGTTTAATAAAGTGGCTTCTGCAGTGGACTGTTCAGTGTGTGCATTGATAAGAGAAACCTTTACTTTGTGCATCTAAATGCCTCTAAAAAAAAAAAGAGGCATAGACCTGTATGGATCTTAACTCTAGTTCTGGAGGCCATAAATTGTTGCTATTAAATTCAGTCCATTAGTAATCACAAATTCCAAAAACGTTCAAGTACCATTCTCCCTTTATATGCTGTCTCAGTGCTCAAATACAGGCACCAATAGCTCTTGCCACAGGTGTGCCCAGTCTTGATCAGCCTTCTAGTTTTCCTCCTAGAAATCCGCACTGATAATTGTCAACTAACAACAGAATATTGTTTGCCACCCTCTTCACCAAAATTGCTATGCTTAACTAATATTCGCAGTTTAGCTCTAAAATAAGATTATATGAGGAAATACAAGTTATTTCCCCTACATTGTTATTACTTTTATGTACTTCTCTATCACTTTTGCAGTGTTCTTTAGTATAAGGATCTCCCACCCACAGCAGCCAGTATAACAAAACTTTATGATCTTGTATGCGCAGTACTTCCCATGCACGCTCCCTGCACAGGACGTAGGGCATAAAAGTGACGTATGGATGCAGTTGCCTAAGTTCTCTGCCACCAGTCCATATGCCATTGTTGCTCATTGGTTTGAATGCCTTGTTGCTGTGCTGAATACCTATCCATCGGATAAATGCCCCATTGCCTCCCCATGTTCTTGTATTTATTTAGCTTACCTACAGTTCTTGTCATCCAAGAAGGGAAAATATCACTGTGGGAGACAGATTCCCCTATAAGGATTGTCGCAAGCAGTGTCTCACTTGTTAGGGTGCTTCCCACAACCATACCTCTCTTAGTATATACAAGAAGTTTGTGCCCGAGAAACTCAGAAGCCATGTGTCTTCCCTGGCCATTTATCTTGAAAACCAACAGCTTAAACTGTTAGCCCAGGGGTAACATGATGGAATCCATTAACCTTGAGATACTTCCACTAGGTAAGAAAGAAGGCCAGGAAGTCTCAGATGGATTCTTTGGCTGTCCAGCCTCCAAAGAACATCCCTCTAGAAGTGGGTAATAGCTCAGTAGGCCATTTAGCATTTACGTTTGATTGCTGTGCTGTGACCCTGTTGAAGGGCAGTAGGAATCCATCTTTTCTCATGTCATCTGAGGCTTTACAGGCATCTGCTCCAAACATCAAGGGGGGGGGAATCACGGTTGATTATCTTGGAGGGTCCTAGAGGGAATCTGCAGGTGCTGGTCAGGAAGGAGGTTACAGGTACTCAAATCTTGCCAAGGGTTGGAATGACTGCTGTTTGTTAGGGCTGATGTCCCTTCCAAGAATAGACAAAAGACTAAACATGTTTGGTCCATCCTAAGGCTCCTCGGAGGGAATGGAAAGACTTTACTCGGGGCTCATTTTCTGCCTTGATGGTCCTGAAGCCTTCTCAAGGGGTTTAGGTGCCTGTTCTCCTCCTTGGACCTCTATCCCTTCTAAATGACCTAGGGAACCAGATTCCTGAAATGAGGATTCAGAGTCTGATGATGGGTCCTTGACCTGTTCTTCAAAGATGTCTTTGGCTTATGGTTCTGATGAGGAGTAGTCTGTTGGTCCGGAGTCATCTTTTGATGAGTTGTCCTTTGGGGATACAATTGCTAGGATGATGGACTACTTTAAGTAGGATTTTTCTCACGTGTCTGACATTCAAAGGAGATAATATAAGTTGCTTTTGTTGGATACTCCTAAACCATCTGCAGTTCCTCCTGTGTTGGATGACTTGTTAGACACTTTCATTGCTGCTTCCAAGTCTCCTGATTCTCCTCCTCTTTCACCTAAGAACCCTGATAGGTTCTATAAGGTCCCTGAGGATTCAGTTTTTAAGAATCTTTCTGCTGATCCTGCTGTGGTGCCAGTCTCTTCTGACAAATCTTTACAGCCCTTGCCCTCTTTCAAACTTTTGCCTTCTGATAAGGATAGTAGGGAATTGAAGAGGATTGGTAAGAAGGTTTACACAGCTGCTACTTTGGCCCTTAAGGCTATTAATTACTAGATTCACATGACCAGGTATGCTCTGGTGTTGATTCCTCAGGCTTGTCAGGTTATTTCTGACCTCCCTGATTCTAAAGGCAAATCTTCTACCTTATCTGTTTTAGGTTATACTTCTCAAGTGGCTTGCCACTCTATCAAGCGTAGCGATGCTGCTGCTAATGCCTCTTCCACTGCTGTGGCTTTTGGGTCTGTCATGAGGTGTTATTCTTGACTTTGTCTCTGGTGTTTGCCTGAGGACATATGGTCCTTTGGATAATAAACTTATTTTTGGGACTGCTGCTGACCTGTTTGTCTCTTCAAGAAAGGCAAAGCCTTGTAGGACCTTAAACATATATGTTTGCCTCTCCTATCCCTAACTTTCAGAGAAATTAATTCTAAATCTACTTTTGTCCACAGGCAATGCCATCAGGCCTCCAAGAGCAGGAAGGATGGTAGGTGAGCCTTCTCTGCTAAGGCTTCTCAGATCTGATGAGCCTGCTTTTCTTTGACAATTTTGCCCCCACCCCCCAATTAGGTTCCTTTGCCCCTTTGGCTTTTGTTTTGTCTTCCAAATTGGCTTCTCATCACTTCAGACTCTTGGGTTCTTTCCATCATCCATCAGGGTTACCTCATGGTATGGAAGTCTCTGCCTCATTTTTTGGGGTTTGCTGAGACTCTTCTAGAGCAACTTCCTCATTTTCTGGAAGCCCTAGGGTCCCTGATGAGCCAAGAAGCTATTCAACCTAATTCCGCCTTCCCAAGTGGTTAAGGATTTTTATTCCGGGATGTTCCTGGTTTCTCAAAAGGAGCACTTGGGGACCTATTCTGGATATCTCCCTCCTCAACACCTTTCTCAATGTCTCCTCTTTTTGGATGCTTACTCTTCAAACCCTGTTTCCTCTTTTACTGCTCCAGGCTTTTCTGGTGTCTTTGGATCTGAAGGGGGCTTATCTTCATATCCCTATTCACCCTATTTTCAGGAAGTTTTTATGTTTTCCTGTTTCTTCCTTTCATTTTCAATTCCCTGCTTTGCCCTTTGGCCTCTCTACTGCCCCAAGGGTATTTCCAAAATGCCTAGCTTCTGTGATTGCTTTCTGCAGGCTCCAAGGCATTCAGATTTTTCCTTATCTGCATGACCTTGTTGCTTTAAGTACCTTCTCCCAGTTGCCTGTTGCAGGATATGGAGTTCACCATCTCTCATCTTCAAAGTCTGGGGTTCACTGTTAACTTCCAAAAGTCCATTCTGACTCCCTCTCAGGATCATGTGCATCTGGGATGCAAGATTCAGACAATGCCAATGTTGGTTTCTCACCTCCAAAAGTTGACAGTATTCTTTATCTGTTAATCTGACAGCCATTCCAGCCCGAATTTTTTTCTTCAGGTCATAGGATTCATGGCCTGTTGTATTCCAGTGCTTATTTTTGCCAGACTGCATATGTGGAAGCTTCATTAGTTCTTAGTCTGTTTGACTGCACCATTGCCACCCTCTGAATTGCAGTGTTACCTTTCCTTGTCTAAAGAAGAAATTCGAGTGGTTGATTCAACAGTTTGCTCTCAGCCTAGGCCTGCCCTTTTAGCCTCCAATCTCTTTTTACCAGCTGTTCACAGATGCCTCAGACATGTAGTGGGTGGCTTCATGTGGTTACCTGAAAGTACAGGGTGTGTGCCCCCCCCCCCTTTCAGAAGTCGCACCATATCAACCTCAAAGAGATGAAAGCTCTGATTCTGGTTCTTCAAGCTTTTCACCCCACGTTCTGTCCAGGCTCCTTGAAGGTGTACACAGACAACACTACAGTGATGCAGTATGTCAGCAACAGCAAGGCACAAAATCTTACCTCCTCTGCAGGATGGCCATTCAATCTTAGGTCGTGGCTCTCTGTTATCAGTTAACTCTTCAGGTAGTTTACATTCCTTCGGAGCACAATCTGGTGGCAGACCCTGTGAACAGGTCCAAAGCGCAGGCTCACAAATGACATTGTCTATCACTGGGGTATTCCTGAGGTAGATCTTTTTACTTCCCCTCTGAACAGGCACCCTCCCCTTCTGTTACAGAGTGCCATGACATCTGCATGGAAGATGGATTCCCTTTCTTTTCCTTGGAAGTGAATGTTTGTTTTCTCCCTTCTTCCTTTACTTCCAAGAGTCCTGAAAGAAGATTCAGCTGGACAGGCCAAAAATCTTGCTAGTGACTCCCTTTTGGCCAAGACAGCACTGGTTCCCCTTATTAATGCACCTGGCCAGGAGCAATCACTGCAACTTACCTTATTATTTGGACCTGATGACACAGAAGGGCTCTCTCATCCATCCTCACTTGTACACTCTTCAGCTGACACTGTAGGTAATAGGGAATTTGATCCCATTTAGGCATGTCGTTTCTGAAGATAATACTCAGGGTTTTCCAGCAAGGAAAGGAAGCCCTTAACCAGAAAATGTCCAAATGGAAAAGATTTTCTGTTTGGTGCCGTGCTCGTAACCAGGACCCTTTCAGTGGGGGTCCTTTAGGTCCTTTTTTACTTGTATGGCTTATTCTTCTGTGAAGGCCCATTTGTCAGCCATTTCTGCTTGTCTGCCCTTGAATCCTCCCTAGGTTTCTCGTTTTGAGGTCAAACAGTTTCTTAAAGGCATTCCTTCTAAGGAAACCTATTTCTTCTCCCAAGAACCTTAATTTTGTTTTGGGAAAATTGACTCTGGCTCCTTTTGAACCTGCAGATTCTGCTTCTTTGCAACATTGTACCTGGAAGATTTTGCTGCTTGTTCTAACTTCTGCTCTGAAGGTTTCTGAGCTCCAGGCCCTTATGGCCATTCCTCCATTTTTGTTTTTTCACAGGGACAGGGTTATCCCATTGTACTAATCCTTCTTTTAAGCCTATTAAATGAGTTGTCCTTGAATCAGTCAGTACAACTCCCTTTTCCCTTCTCAGTCTGCTAGTGAGAGGATCTTGCTTACCTTGGATTTACACAGACAGTTCAAGTACTGTTTGGATAAAACTATGGCCAGCTTTTTGTTTCCTTTCTTCCCAGGACATTGGGTTGGGTGTTTCTAAGCAAACCATCTCCTCTGGATATTAAAGGCCATTTCTTTTTGTTCTACTTTTCATGGCAAATGTTTGTCTACTTTTGTTAGAGCTCATTCCACTAGGACTATTGCCTCTTCTAGTGCTTTCTTCTATTCTTGGACAGCAATTCCATCTTTGAAGCTGCTACTTGGTTTTCAGTGCATACCTTTACTAAGCATTTTAAGTTGGATATGGTTTCTAGGACAAGAACAGATTTTGCCAGAACCATTTTGTATGGGTTTGTTTAGGGCTCTCCTCAGCCTTCCATCTCCTATTCTGTTTCTTGAGCTTTTTTTTTTACTTTCCCCCAATAGTAAAGAATACTGCAACAATGATCTAGGACATAATACAGTTGTGTAAAATCTTAAAGGTAGATTTACTTCTTTTCACTGCTGCAGTATTCGCTCCCTTCCTTCAGCTAACTCTTTGTTCTGGTTTCTGTTTTGGAGTCCCTTCTGGCTGAGGGTGTCTGCTTTTTCTTCTGCTTTTTCTCCTTCTGGATGTGCATGGACTCCTTTGGCCTGTGGAGAATGTTCTCTACTGGGGCAATTCAGTTCTAGGTAACTGCATTTAATATGTCAGTTTTATGTCCTACATCCTGTGTGGGGATTAGATGTGTGACATATGGTGCATTCAAGATCATAAGGCTTTGGTATACTGGCTAAACATCAGGCTGCCCTGGGCAGGAGATGCCGGTCATAAAAAATACTGCAACAGTGAAGAGAGGGATATCTCCTTTTATGGGAAGAATTTGCACAGCAGTACTTTTTGCCTCATGTAAAATAATCTCCCAAAGTTGTACTAATCTTGGTGTTGCTTCTTTATTGCAAACAATCCAGAATTACTCCTTTACATCATTACTTACCTGAGTTTTTCTTCTAGTTTGCCCCTTAAAAATGCTAGTAATTATTTTTTACATGTAACATTACAGCTACAACTTCACACAGATTAAGCCATCAATCTCAAACCACGTTAAAAAAGTGGGGGGTCTTTTGGTCATATTCACCTCTTTTAGTTTGGGCCTGATATAGGTTCATAGGTGGGTAATAGGCATTCTGCCTGAAGGCATTTATAAGCCTAGCCAGAATGTGTTGGCTTTCGCCGTCCCCTTAGATTAGTTCCCTGTGCCTCTGTCCAGCAGAGCCATTGAAGTGATCCCTGGGGTAAACTTTCTGTTTCCCATCCACTCGTCAAGGTTTCTTTTGAAGAGTGTTAGTGAGGAGCTCTGCCTAATGTAGATTGGGATCTTGTTTCAAAGCATGGGAAGTCTCTGGGACAGGAATCTGTCCCTCCAGCACGCCCTATTCATTGTTGTGGTGAGGTTTAGATCCCTAGAGCGTGTGGCTTGAGGGGATAAGGTTTTCTGTAGGTGGAGCATGTCCATCAATTCTGGGTTGGACATGGCCTTGTATGTCAGGCAGAGATCACCTCTGAGTAGGTGGTGTGCAACCAAGTACAACTGGAATTTCTTCAGTCGAGCTGCATAGGGCATCTGTTTGAGGCCAGTGATCCTCTTGGTGAGGTACTTCTGTGGTCTTTCCAGCTGTTGCAAGTGTCTTGTAAGGTACATCCAAATGGGGCATTGTACTCTGAGTGATGAGTAGAGGGGTACAATGACCTCTTTTGATCTGGATGCGAACCCTTTTGTGATTAGGTGGGCCATGTAGAAGGATTTTCTAACCACTTTGGCAATATGTTGCCGTCACTGAATCATGGCTGAAAGCCAACTTTCCTACCTCTCACCATGTGCTGTCCTCCTACAAATACACACACACTGAGAGATTATCAGTAGACCAGGAGGAAGAGCTCTACTTCTTTATAAATCAAACCAAAGTCTTACTACTATTGCCCAAGTAAATGCCTTAACTCAGGCCCTAATAGAATAAGCCTCCATGGTAATGATATAGATGATTTCCTAGCTGATCACAAGTCAAGGCTGCTGTGTTTGACTACATGTCTAGGCACTCATCAAAATCTCCCCGTACTTCATCAGTTTTTCCATATTGTATACTCTGGCACCCTCCATCACATGTTTTTTTCTAATTCCAGTGATTCTTCATTAACCTTGAGAGTGTTAAAGATCATAACTATTTCTCAAAAGCAATCAATTAGGAAATACTATAAAATCAAATGGAAAAGATTTTCTCTTTGGGCTACTTGTAACAGTTTGTATACCTTTTCATCTCTTGTCTTTCTATATTGCATTTTTAGCAGGTCTCTCTGACTAAAAAGCTAATTATACTGCCACTAAAGTTGTTTGCAGCTATATAAAACTTCCATCCTGGGCTGCATTCCAAGTCCAAAGCCTTCCTTTAAGCAAAGCACCTGTCTCTTGAGACCAGCAATTAATAACCTTACCCCACCTTGGGATCTCACTTTGACACTTCAAGCTACCTCCTAAACAGAATGTTTACTCTAATGAATCTGTTTCAACTTCTGCATTCTTTTATTAGACATTCATCTGTAGATGTCATTTATGCTGCAGCAACTTGGTCACCAATGCATACTTTTTCAAATACTTACAAGCTTCACCATATATCAAGGTGGAGACTTGCCTTTGGTTCCACCATCTTCAGGGATATCCTGTCATGATGCTACCCAGAATGGAATGTAGCTGGTGACTGTCCCATCCATTGAGACAGATGGAGGGAGCAGCATAGGATAGAAAAGATATGTACTTAGAGGTTCATAGGCATTTACTAGGCTAATGATCACAAGGGCCTTTTTAAGCCTAACCATGCATCCCAAATCTTTGTCAAGTTCTGGGACCCTTTAAGTATAAGCAGGGGCTTGGGTGATGAAACATTTACAGTGCCTGTGTGTCTATCGAGATGCAGGTATCCAAACCAAGGATGAATTTCCTGTTCCCCATTCAGTCATTCAAGTTGCACTTGAATTAGGTTAGGGAGGAATTCTGCTTCACATGGATGGGGAGCCTGTCCAAGAGAAGGGGATAATCTCTCGGATACATATTCTGTCCAGCAGGTCTTGTTTATATCACAGGCAAAATTTCTTTAGAACAGGTAATTCTGGTGCTGTTTGTTTTGCGGATATGCAGGAGGTCCATCAGATTGGGGTCTAACAATGCCTTCCGAAAGATTTGGATTAACTCTTCACAACCTTGTCTATTTCAAACAAAATTACCATTTATCTTTTCATCTTTAATAATGCTGGTATTCTTAAATATATGTAAAGTCATAGAAAATAGTTGTGAGATGTCTTTCATTCTATTATAATTGGTCACATTTATCCTTCTAAAGTTTACTTCTCAACTAAAAGAGAGGGATTCATGCCCACTTGCCATGGCAGGTGTCATTATGCAGTAATTAATTTTAGTTTAACTCCCATTATTTAACCTCGTCATACTTTTGTAATTCCGCCCGTCTGTCAAGTTTATTTTTTTCCCGCAAATCAACTTTAAATTGCATTCAGCTTTTTTTAGGCAATCTGACAGTTACTGAGAATGCTGACCACATATCAGTCTTCACGGATACCAAAATTTGAAATTAACATTTTAGATTTCCCTGTAGAAATCTCTGAACTTCAAGCATTTTGTAAAATATTATGGTTCAGGCTCCAAGAACTGACTCTTAGAAAGGGGGAAAAAAATGTCAATTTCATATTTACGGCTAACCTACTTGAAAAATGTCAGGGATCAGTCATAACCTCATGCAAGTGATGGGATAATGACAATAAGATGAAATCTGTACCAGGTCACAATTTTATATAAATAAGACTATCATCTCTGTGGTTGTAAATGCATATAAGGATAAATTACATTTTTTCATCATCAGATCCAATAATGTTGCATTCAGCAAAGCACAATGTTTGCCTGACAACATCTTTTTGGTCTAAAGAGATTCCCACAGCATGCCAACCTCCAGCAAAAACTATATGGTGATTTGAATCTTCTACAATAATTTTATTAAATTAGCTAAAATTTTAAGTTGACGTGCAAGGAACATATGCACTTAATACTAGTAATGGATGTGCTAAGTCTTTAATATGCACTCCACCTCAAGTTAACAAAACAACCCCAGTGACTTGCATTGATTTTTTTTTTTTTAATTAAAATCACAAATACTGCTCTATTTTTGGAATTCTCAGCTGCCGTAATAGTTTGCAGTCAGTTCATTTTGGTATTGGTGCATTGTGGCATCTCATTTTCACTTGATGTAGGCTTTTCTCTTTCATTAAGAAATGTTGTTGCACGTTGTCACTGTGTCTGTCATGGCCCTATGACAGGGAAGGATGTTTCTTAAAGTTAGTACTTCATCTTAACCATGAAGACATTGTTCCCTACTTTGGACTTGGCCTTTGTTTTAGAAAGAATGGTCATGTCTTCTTTTTAGTGCACAATTGTTGCCTCCTGGAAGATGGATTATCTTCTGTGAGTTATTTCAGCCTGAGCCTTTCATAGCTGCAGGTTTTCTGTGTACCAGTCCTTAAATGCTTGTCTTACTACAAAACTTTCTTTACGCCTAAAGTTGTGTTGGACAGTGCTCCCTAAATCAGAAGATTTATTTTATTTTTCCTGTTTTTTCCTTAACCTCTGAATCTAGATGGTGCATTTTGCATCTGATGGCCTAAGGATAGTTTTTATCTATGACCAGAATAAAAATCTTTAGTAATTTTTACTAGCTGTTGTCTGTTATGCTTCTAACAGGTGGGTTGTTTGGTATGCAAACAGACCACTTCAAGCTGAATAGCTTTCTGTATTTCAGTTTAGTATATCTCAATGGGCAAGCCTTTTTAAAGGGTCTATATTAAATCAACAAACACTTAAAAAAGCGAACGTTGATTTATCGACACCGTGTAAGTGAAAGCTTACAGTCCCGAACACTTAGAACAGCGATTTTGTTTCCCCAGGGAAAAAAATCGCTGTTCCAAAAAAGAAAAAAAATTTAAAACATTACATAAAGTGGGGGGGGGGGGGTTGTGCACCCCACACCCCCCCTACTTAAATATACCAACTCCAAGATCGCACTACAGTGACGAAAACGGCAAAATAACGAAGGTGGCCAAGCGATTTCTTTCCCAGGGAAAGAATTTGCTTATATGCCGTTTTGGTATTTTGCTGTTTCGTGCTTTCAAGTTTGATCAGGATGCATTCGAAAGAATGCGTCTTCAAACATATAATCGGGAACCATTTTAAAGACCTATCAAAGACTATTAAAATGGAAGCATTACACTAGAGGTTTTGCGGCTTCCGTGGCCTTCTTTTGAGTTGTGTTAGACCAATACTTTTGCAGTAATCTGGACAGAATGCATATTTTCACTCACTCTGAACAGGCTGGACTGAATTTCAAAAGCAAGATGCAACTGTACATCACTATCATCTTTATTGTATTTTTGCATCTATTTAGTTTTGTTTTTTTTTCATTTGTTAACTGAGTAAGCTCACAGAACATATGCCTGACTGATGTTTGTCATACTGATCATTGCTTACAGTAGCCTTGGTTATATAGGATGTTATTATTTTCTCTCTGTTGTCTTCAACTTCTATTCTCTAACAGCTATTCTTTTGTAACAACAGCGTTTCTGTTAAAATTCTTGTTAAATTTTTTTGTTTAGAGTAGTGTCTTGTGTTGTGAGTGCTTGTGGAAAGGCCTTTGTGTGCTTTTTTTGTTGGTTGTTGGTTTTTTTCTTTTTGTTAGTTTGTGTTTGGATTTTGGATCCTTCTATTGCTGATAGTTTCTCTTTTCTTTTAAAGAAGAAGCAAGAGAAATTTGTTTCTAATTAATGTGTTTGTAGTGTGTTTTGGCTTTAATTGGCTTTAATTCCTCAGAATGTCTCTTTCCAGGCTTTAGCTTTTTAAAAGTGCACTTTAAAATGTCTATCACAGATGATCACTCTCTCTGTCTCTGTGTTTATTGTTTAAAAACATTTGCAGGATCCTGAAAGCGTGTGCGCTTTTTTTTTTTCGAGGTCCCTCAAGAGAGGGAAAAATAAGCTCATGATAAAGGCATTATAAAGCCCCCCCTTGAAGAAGCTTTAGCATCCTCTCCCTCTGCTAAACCATCTCCGGCTTACCGGCACCTTCCTGGGTGTGGAGACTGGGTCTTTGGCAGTTCCGATCTTGATGATGCGGGAGGGGTCCCCGGGTGTCTAGCAATTATGGAGATCACGGGGGACTCGAACTGGATATCCAAACCCCAAATGCTCTTGATGCTGCCTGCTCAAGCAATCTCTGGGCCTCCAAACCCCTCCCCTCCGCCTCCCGGGGTTAGCCGGCGAGCTCCTGGGCTCTCCTCCGCCCTCCTGGTGGAATTTGCTGGAGGGCGGGAAGATCCAGTTTGTCCAGAACCAGTCCCTTCTCGCCTTCACCGATTTTGAGACCCGAGAAGTAGAGTGGCTGTAGATGCCATGGTGGTGCCATAGATGTGGCAACAGTGGCATCTGCTACACAACAGGATCGTTCCAGAGGGGGCGAATGTCCGTCTAGTCCGAAGGAGAGGGGCAGAGGAGTGCGGACTGCAGAAGAAGCTTTACTTTAAGGTCCTGAATTATTTGGCACATTTTACCTTGGGCTTTGGCACATTTACCAGGGGGTCTCAGATCCTCTCAGGGGTAACTACCTGAGCAGCTAGCCCAGTGGTTAGCTCTCAGCTAGGCTCTATCTGCTATTGGACTCTCACTGCTCTATCATCTCACTTCTAACTCAGACCATGCTCATCCATTTCATATGCGGAAGGGGTCTGGGCGTGCTGGCTGAGCTGGCGTTTACTCACGAGACCAGCCTGGGTCTTTTTGGGAGCTTTAGCTTCCCTTCTTCCCTTCCCTCCTTTGATGGGTCTGATGGGTCCTCTCTCTTACCACTAAAGACACTCTTACCGCTGTGAGCAAGAAGGAAAAACTTTATCTGCCGTAGGTGCACGTTATTCGGCCTTATCCCAAGGCTAAGGAAGGCTAAGGGAGGAGGGAAGATGTGGTTCTAAGTTTTTCCATCAACAGCAGGAAGATTCCCCTTCCAGGGGCCAGGGGCGAGGGGGAAATTTTTTTTTCTGGGAGCTGGCCCCAGAGAAGAGCAGAGAATTCTGGAGACCAGGAGGTCCTGTCCTTCCTCCTTTGGCTCTTCAGCCTCCCACACACTTTGCCCGGCTGTGCTGCTCTTGAGGAGCCAGAGAGCCCGCTTGTGCCGCACCTAAAAGCCTGGGGTCAATCACTCACAGACAGTGGGTGTGCAGGTGATTGAGGTTGGAGGTTACTTTATTCACTTCACACACCCCACCCCCCAAAAAAAACACCCACCGCACCCAGTCAAAGGGAAATTTGCAGCAGAGAAGCGTAAAGCTGCTAAAAAAAGGAGTCATCCCCCGGTCCCAGACCAGGTCGGATCGAGGAAATTACTCAAGTTTTTTTTTGCCAAAAGAGACAGGGGACCTGACCAAATATGGATCTCAGCAGACTAAACCAAACGACTGGCTCCACCAGTCATGCAACAATGGACAACCTCATGGACAACCTCATACCCTCTCCTGGGAATTACATTCAATTGGTCCTAGGAATCTGTCCTGCTGGTCTGTCCTGCTGCATAGGCAGCATAGGAGAATAGACTCAAAAGATAGACTTTTTCTTTGATCGCGTCTTCTTCCCTACTACAAGGCCAAGTTACAGGACTTCTCAAGCCCTGCTTTCAAGATCCATTTCAAGGTCCAGGGGATGGTCCCAACATTTCTGCTTTGTCTGCCAGGTTTCTTCTTCTGGTCTCCTGCAAGGGCATTCTGCAGGATTATTCAGAATTATGCTCGACTCAATGGTCCTTTCTAGTTCCTTTCTTCCCTCAATCCTCAATCACCCCAGCAAGCGGGAACGCGGCAAACTGACTCCTCCGCTGGTGGCTCTGAATCCCAGAGACCTTGAGGGTTTCCCCCCTCCCTCCCTTGGCCCTGGGGGCGGATGCCTCCCAGCCCCAGGCAGGGGGGTGGGTGGGGGGGCATTGGTTAGTTCAGGGTTCCCTGGCTTCCAGACAGAGCAAACCCCATGTCAATGTAATGTGTGAGGGGCTGTACTTCTGTCCCCTACAATCTCCTTTCTTTCTCCTTTCTCCCATTAGGCATATCCACACAGACAACCACGGTGGTCTGGGTGGTATCTAATCAAACAAGGAGGGACCCAGATCTTACCCCCTTTGCAGAGAGGGCCATGAGGGTGTGGGAAGCTGGGTCTGCTCTAATCTGTCTCCAACAATCTCTCTACAGTTTTTTTCTTTCAAAATTCTCCAATGAAATGAAGCAGAATACACTTTCCATTGGATGTTCACAGGCAATTGCACACTTCTCTCTAGACACAGGACTCAGCAAATAGTAAAATCAGACCAGTTGTTTGTGTCCTTCTCAGAATAAATAAATTGGGTAAAACCATCACAAAGCTACTATCTCCAAATGGATTAGAGATTATAACTCAGGCTTATTCCTCTTCGAATAAGCAACGATGTTTGGGATTCCATCTAATACCCACCCTCCCTTCCCCGGCCTTGGAGATCAGAAGAGTTATATCCTGTCAAGGTTATAATGGTCAGCCAGCTTACAAAGCTTCAGGGCACCTACCACATGCCATAAATGTTTAGCAGCTCAAGCTGAGCTGACTGAAAGACAAGTGTGGGCTCAAAGCCCTTCAGAGCTTTACTGCTGCCGAAGAGTACACTCCTGTAAGGCTCTCGAGAATCAACGGTTCTCTTGTACTTTCCTTTGCTGGAAAGATAAGTTCCCTTTGGGGGGGGGGACCTTCAATTTTCTTAATTTTGTTGAGGTTTTATTACTTTCCACTTCAGTAAAGTTATTGTAAAGCTAGGAGTGTTTTTGCTTTAATGGACTGTCTCATGACAGACTGTAACTTACTTTTAAAAGGAGCACTCAATTTTTTCCTATCAGTTTAAAAATAGTGTAAAATAGCTGAATTTTTTTTTCTCTGGAGAAATTTTGTTTTTGTTTTGCAGGGCTGGCGTAGTGTTTTGAACTGTTTTTTCTGTGTTTTTTTCTTTTTTTTTTTTTTTTTTTTTGTATAAAAATAACTTTTGTGGACTGCTACACTTTACTGGTAATTGCTGCTTGTCTTACGTTGGAAAGAGGCACGATTTTTGGCTTCATGGAACAGACTACTGGCCACATGATTGGCCCTTCTTCCAGCCACAAAGAAAATTAAACAGCCTTTGCCACCTCAGCAGGCTAGTAATTTGTTTCAGCTGCAGGTGGGTGACTGCTGTGGCCATTTCGTGTACATCAGACCACTCATCTTTTACCCCAGATACCTCTGGTGTAGCATCTACAGACACTATGGACCCAGGGGATAGCCACATCATTTGTGGCTATTGGGGTCCCCTCAGTGGACAAGAGAGAGATGCTCTTGTCAGTCTTGGGAGAGGGAACAGGGAAGGTTTCCTGTTGTATCAGAATGCTGTGCTCATCCTTGGAGAAGCAGCCGCTGCCATTAGTAACGCTGTTGGCCCCATTTTTCCTGTTGAAAAGAAACCGAAAACCAACCATGTATCTACTCCTCCTTCAACTTTCTTTGGATAAGAGTAGGTTACTTGGTCTGGATCAGGGTTTAATTCAGGCTATTGATCCTTCTTATAAAGTATTTTCTATTAATAGAAAGAGGGATTCTTCTCTTCCTGAAGAGATTCAAGAGTTTGAAATTGAACAGGAAGATGCAGGGATGGATACAGTTTTTTTTCTTCAAATTTCTGATCCAGATTCTGAGGAGAGCTCAGTTTCTGATTCTTCCTGTGTGTGTTTCTCTGTCTCTGAGATTATTGCTAGAATGTGCCATTTTGTGTTCAAAACACAACACTGAGGTTTTAGTCCCTCAGTTGTTACAGAAGGATTTTCCAGACCCTACACCTGTTCGTCTGTCTGCTTTAGAGGATGTGTGTTATCTCCTGTAATTTTCCTGACCGCTATCTGCTCCTAAAAAATCAGATAGGAGGTATAAAGTTCCCCATGCTTTTAAATTTTTATACAGTATTCCAAAACCTGACCCCGCAGCTACAGATTTTGTTAATCTAACTTGGCAAAGCCCTTGGTTAATTTCAGTCCAACTCTTTCTGATATGAATGGGAAAATTGTTGCTAGGTATGGGAAAAAACTGTATACTTCTGCAGCTTTGATTTTCAGAATTGTGAATTGTCATGCAAATATGTTAGTTTGTTCTGACAAATTGTGAGAGTATGAGGAATTTTTTATCGGCAGTTTATTCTTGTAAGGAAAAATCCACTTCAGATAACTTGCACAGGTCACTACTCATTGTTTGCAGTGAGTTTACCCTTGCTGATACTTTTTCCAGGGCTACGGCCACTGGTACTGTTTTAGGTTGTTTGCTTTGATGATGATAAAATGAGATTTTAGATTCTCTCTCTGATGGTGATTGTGTTTGGCCCCTCTGCTGCAAAGGTGATCAAAAGTGTGATGACGGGGGCAAGATGATCAGGGAATCTAATTTTTTCAGCCCTGTTTTTCCAAATTGTAGAAGGGATTTTTTTTATCTCCTTGTCCAGTTTTTGGCAAAAAAAAAAAAGAAAAATAAACAGCCTCATCAAAATTCAGGTAAAAAGACATATAAGAACAAATGGCAAGGGGGTTTCCAAAAAGAAGACCCGATCCTCCCAAACCCATGGGCAGTCCAACAAATCTGAATGACTGTTCAAGAGCCCTTGTGACCCCCTCCCACCTTGGCCCTTTTTGTCTTCCAGAAAGTCTAAATCACCATTTTTCTGTTTGGCAGCAGATTATTTCAGACAAATGGGTTATAAAAATCATTCCTCAGGGTTCTAGATGGCAGTTGGAGCAAATTCCTCCTTTCTGGAGGGTCAAGGGTCAGCCACCGGTGTTTTCTCCTGTCTGTCTGATGAATCTGGGCATCTTGGGGCAATGCAGCATTTGCCTCATGTACACAGACAGCCCTCTCCTCCTACCACCCAACACTACAACCTGTGGGAAATGCACCTATCTTCACCCAAGACTGGACTAGACAGTCAAGAGGAGAAGGTAAACACTTGCACCACACCACACTCATCACATAGTCCCTCAAAACCTGCACCACCAAAACACACACACAACCTCTCAATAAAAATCTGTTAATCTGTTCAAGCAACAGAGACCTCCAAAGCAGAAACACAAGCAACCTCCACCCCCAACACAACCCAAATGACACATAGCCCACAAACTGTGCGCCACTCATCCACAGCCCTTACGGCATAACAACATATCCAGCATTCTAGTCAAAGGTGACTCTATAGTCAGGCACACTGATGTTCCACTCACCAAGCTAAACAAGGAGAAAGTTACTGTCAGCTGCCTGTTGAGTGCCAGGATCCAACACATAACGTACACACTCAGGTCACTCCACAAGTACAGATATGACTTTGTCCTTGTCCAAATTGGTGTCAATGACCTGAGGCATACCTCCCTGGACTGCATGAAAAGAGACATGGAGGAACTCTCCGATCTTGTCGCCCAGGCAGGTATGACCCTAGCCCTGAGTAGCATCCTGCCATCACCCAAAATGATACCACAGTACAAAGACAAAATGATTACTTCAGCAGTTGGCTAAGCTTCTGGTGTCATTCTAAGAGGATCCAGTATTTGTCTCCCTGGGATGACATGATCGACAGACCACAATGCTTTGCCAGAGATGGCCTGCACTGGGATTCCGGATACTGCCTAAGGCTCTTGCCACCCCTATAGTGCCTTTTTTAGGCAAGGTTCAAATGACAAATTCACCACCATAACAGGTACAAGCAAAATCTGAGGGTAATGCTACTCTGTGCTAGATGTCTAAACCTCAAAATGCATTCATTCGAGGCACTCCTTAAAATGGAGAAACTCGACATCTGTGCAGTAACAGAGACCTGGTTCAATGCTCCAGAGAGCTCCACAGAGCACCCCTGCATTACTAGGCTATAATTCATACCACACCTTTCGGCCTCCTAACCTGGACCGAAACATTAAGGCGGAGTTGTGTCCATATTCATTAAGGATATCCAAACCTCCAGGCTAGTTGCTCAGCATAATGCATCTGGGATTATCCAAGTGCAACTAACTCTGGGCAAGACAGCAATCCAAATTGTAACTTGCTACAGATCCCCCACCATGCCTCAGGATTCCCACTCCTCATTTCTTGATACACTGGAAAGTATTCAGGTACAACCCAACACCCTAATAATGGGAGATTTCAACTACCCCACCATTAACTGGGAAAAAACTACGCATGTAACAACTCATTTTCTGGAATTCATAAATTCCAATGCCTTGGATCAACTTATCCACAGCCCCACCAGGTGCAGCAGTATCCTAGACCTGGTCATTGCCAACATGTGTGACCGGTGTTTCACACCAGAGGTCAATTCCTCGGTCAGATCTGACCACAAGCTTATCACCCTAGACATCCACATCCCGCCCCCACCCCCCCTTAGGGAAACCACCGTAAAAAATTTCTCCAAAGCCAACTTCACGCTTCTTAATACAGAAGTGGCAAACTTCACGACACCCATGCAGATGGACAATAGAGGTACAACTGCTGAAACTTACACAAATGCATTTTATAAGCACTTACAAGTGCATGGATCGTGCTATCCCTAACAGAACCAAGATGCTATGCTATCCTCCCAAAAAAAGGAAGCCAATCTGGTGGTCTCCTGCCATAGACAAACTCTGCAACAGAAGAAAGAAACTGTTGCAAAAAAGAGTAAAACCCCATGATTGGAGGAACTCCCTGGTCAGGCTCAGTAAGAAGCTGCGATCCCTCATAAAATCCTCCAAAGCTAGTTACGAAAACAAAATTGCCACTGATTCTTTAGACAACCACAAAGCATTCTATAGCTATGTCAAGAATCTCAATGGCAACACTCAGATCTGCTCTGAGTTGCAGCACAATGGCACTAAATATACAGAACCAACTGATATTGCCAACATCCTGGCAGATGGATTCAGTGCTAACTTTAACCCCCCTCTCACCCCGTAAAGGGCCCATCTCTATACCGGAAGAATGCAAAGTTCCTGTAATCAACAGCTGCACAGGTAAAAACCACATTCTCCAAAGCCAAGAACACAGCATCCATGGGACCTGACAACATCCCAGGCTGCGTTCTACACGAACTGCAGAATGAACTGGCACCCCACCTAAGCATCATGTTCAGTCATAGCCTCACCTCCGGCTTTGTGCCCACTGAATGGCGCACAGCGACGGTTATCCCACTCCACAAAGGGGGAGCCACCATGGAGTCTGGGAACTACAGCGCCATTAGCCTAACGAACCTGGTCTGCAAGGACATGGAACGTATCATCATGGAACTTCTAAACAAAGACATTGGTAATCTCCAAACTCTGGACCCCACCCAGTTCAGGTTTGTAAAAGGCAGATCATGTCTCCTTAACCTGATAGACTTATTTGAAGCAGTCACCAAAGCCGTAGATGAGGGCAAGGTGGTTCACACAGCCTATCTAGATCTCGCCAAAGCTTTTGACACCATCCCCCACTCTGGAATTATAGATGAACTCACTAAACTAGGTATAAATCCGTATGTCACAAGATGGGTTGCCAACTGGCTCACTGACAGAACCCACACTGTGAAAGTAGCAGACTCTAAATCCGACTTCAGACCAGTGACAAGTGGAGTACCACAGGGTTCAGTCCTGGGTCCTCTCCTGTATAGTATCTACTTTTCTGAAGTACAGGCCAACACAGAAGCTTTTTGGCTAACGAAGTTTGCAGATGACTGCAAACTAGGAACCATAATCAAAACTCCTAACGATGTGGACATCCTACAAAAGGGCCTTACTGAGACAGATGCCTGGTGTCAAAGCCATGGCCTCAAGCTTGGTGCCAAAAAGAGCATTGTCATCCCCTTTGGTAAAAACGTTGTACCCATAAGCTACCACATAGGTGGTAATCTACTTAACACTGAAAGTGTGATGAGACCTTGGGACACAGGTGGACAGTAGTTTTTCCATTGATAATCACATCGCCACAGTAGTCAGGAAATCCTTCCACGTGGCACATCTCATCACAAAAGGTTTCTCATACAGGAAAAAAGGTCATTGTTCCCCTCTACTCGTCACTCATTAGACCCATTATAGAGTACAATGCCCCTTTTTGGTATGTACCTCAAAAGACATCTACAACAACTGGAAAGGGCGCAGAAATACCTCACAAAGAGGATTACTGGCCTCAAACAGATGCCCTATGCAGACCTTCTCAAAAACCTCCAGCTTTACTTTGTTGCATATCGCCTCCTCATAGGTGATCTCTGCCTAACATACAAAGCTATGTCAAACCCAGAGCTGTTGGACATGCTCCTCTTAAAGAAATCCCTCCAAGCTACACGCTCTAGTGACCTAAGCCTTGTCACTCCAATAAGCTGAACATGCTGGAGGGATATATTTCTGTCCCAGAGACTTCCCATACTCTGGAACAAACTACCTATCTATATCAAACAAAGCTCCTCATTAGCACTCTTCAAGAAGAATCTTGATGATTGGATGGGAAATAGGAAATTCACCCCGGGGATCACCTCTGTGCTCTGCTTGACAGGGGCACAGGAAAATAATTTTCTTGGGTGGCGAAAGCCAGGGTACCTTTTTGGCTAGGCTTATATAGGCCCTAGGGCCAATAGCCTAGTACCTTCCTATAAAGCTATTCCTCATCCTCCAAATCAGATTCTTTTGTTTCCACCTGTTCTTCATCACATGCTCTCACAAGGAGTGATAAAACTAGTTCCCCTTCCCAGGTGGGGGAAGTGGTTTTATTCAAAAAAATGTTCCTAGTGCCAAAGAAGGAAAATGCTTGGAGACCAGTTCTGGATCTTTCTTACTTAATCCTATTTGCAATTGTGCCCAAATTCAAAATCATGGCACTTCACAGCCTTGTTGCCTCTTCTTCCTCTTTCAAATTTCTTGCTAACACTAGAATTAAAATATGCTTATCACATCGCTATTCATCCAGACATCAGATATTTCCTAATGTTGCATCTGTCTGGATCACATTATCAGTTTTCTCCCTTTCCCTTTGGACTATCCGCTGCACCAAGAGTGTTCAGTAAGTGTCCCGCTGTGGTTACAGCTCATTGCATGCTACAGGGTGCCCACATTCTACCATATTTAGATGACTTTCTTATCTTTGCAAAGACTGAAGTGTCAGGAATCTCTGTCTCTCTCTCTCTCTCTCTCTCTCTCTCTGGTGATGGTTCTCTTACACAAGCTGGAATTCCAAGGGAGCGTTCTTTCTCGATGCCCTCACAATGAATTGTGTTCCTGGGATGTCAACTAGATACTTCATTTCAAAAAGCTTTTCATCCACAGAAAAAAAAGTTTATTTACATCTGTTTCTAAGGTTTTCCATTCAGACTTCAGTAACTGTGAGGGGAATACCTCAGGATTTTGGGTCTCATGGCATATATGATTGTCATAATGTCTCTGGAAAAACTCCACATATGAAAGCTAGAGTGGTAACTGAAATCTCTTTGGTCCCAGTATCTGCTTTGTTTTATCTTTTGAAATCCCAGTGTTGGGGTTTGTCAGAGGAGAATTTTTTGGGGTGAGACAATAGATATCCTTAAATCCAGGTCTCCCCTTTTCCCTCTCTGCTACAAAGCAGTCAGTCACCACTGACTCTTTGGACTTTGTTTGGAGAGTAGTTTCGAGAGAGATAAAATTATAGTGGTGTGGGACACCAGAGACCGATTCAAGCACATAAATATCAAGGAGATGCTTGCCCTAATCAAAGCAAATAACTCTCTGAACCATCTTTGGAATATAGGATCTCTTTAAGTGGTGACACAATACCACAGTCATATGTTACATGAATAGACAAGGGGGAACCAGGTCGTATCTCCCTTTGCATACTAGACATGTTAGCTTGGGATATAGCTTCACAGCACCGTCTCATTCTCTCAGCATCCTGTATTCCGTTGCAGCAAACTTGCATGGCAGACAAGCTAAGCAGGATCACAGCAGGCCCTCCTGAATGGAAAGTAGGTCTGGGATCTTCCAAGATTTGATCCTTTTGTGGGGAGTTACTCAAGTAGACCTCTTTGCCTCTTTTCTGAGTGAGCAACTGGCAGGATTCTGTTCCAGAACTCCATATAAGAAGGCCTGGAAGACAAATGACTTTTCTTGTCTTTTCCTTGGACAAAAAAGCTCCTGAATGCTTTCCCATCCTTTCTACTAATATCCAGGGTACTTCTGAAGATTCAGGAAGAATCCCTCATGATTACTTATGGTGACTGCCTTTTGGCCTAGGAAACTAGTTCATCCTTCTTTTGGAAATGGCCAGTGGCAGTTACCACAAGCTTCCTCACAGACTTGACCTAGTCGCACAAGAACATGGGTGCTTGATGCACCTTAACATCAATCATCATTAATTGACTGCCTAGGTTGTAGGGGTCTTGACTCCTGTTAGGCACCTGTTTACTGAGAATGTGCAGCAGGTAGTAATAGAGACAAGAAAGCCTGCTACTAGAAAATTGAATATTAATAAATGGAAAGGTTTTCTATTTGCTGCCAACAACATAACCAGTACCCATTCAGGACCAGTTGTTCCTTAGTTTTACAATATTTACATGAGTTACTATCCTATGGCCTTTCTTATTCCTCCTTGGATCACTTATTGGCCTTTTCAGTTTGTCTACTGATGGATCCTCTTTTTCAATGCATTCTCATGTCAGCATTTTTTTTAAAAGGGGGTTTTACATAATAGGCCTCTAAAAAAACTAGTGACCCCTCCATGGGATTTTAATATTGTGTTAGAAAAGCTAACACTTGCTTCATTTGAACCAGCTAATCTGGCTGACTTGAGGTACTTGGGTGGAAAGCATTTTTACTAATTGCTGTGACCTCTGCAAGGAGAATATCTGAGTTGCAAACTCTTATGGCGAGTCAACTCCATCTCACCTTCCACAGGGATAGGGTTTCTTTGAGGACTAATCCTCCTCGTATGCCTAAAGTGGTATCCTTGATTGCTTTCCTAAAGCTAAAAATGAGTGAGGGAATATTCTATGCCTTTGGTGTCCACAGACAACTCTGTTACTTCTTTGACAGAACTAAATGTTTAAAATCTTTGGATCAATTGTTCATGTCTTTTGAAGGCAAGAAGGAACCACCTGTGTCAAAGCACACTATTTCCAAATGACTGCCTAAAGCTGTTGCTTTTTGTTATGTGTAAGTTCTTGCATTTACATAAACCAAGCTGCCCCTTGGGTCAAGCATGTCTCTGCATGCCCTCCCATAACAAAAAGTGAAAACCACAAAAATACCTCCCTCGTGCACCAGGCACCCACAGACACTGTCCTGTAACTAAAGAGACTTAATGTAGGTGCTTAACTTTCAGGTGTCTAGAGAGTACAATACCTTAACTTCACTAAATTAAACAAGTGTTAGTGTATGTGTTAAGTAGTACATACTGCTGTATAGTTCCTTACTCAAACCATTGTATTGACAAGCTTATCGCCAGGAAGCAACAGCTGCATAAACCTCTCCAGTAAGTGTCTCCCCCCCCCCCCAAAACCACAGTATTTTCTTTTGAGAAAAATGTAAATCTTTCAAATAGCATGCCATTACCTCTCCTCTTCATCTGTATCTAATTCCAGCTGTAATATTATATCCTAATAAGAAATTCAAGGTAAAATTAGATAATGATTACACTTTCCTTAATTTAACAGTATAAAATAGTGTGACTGCAAAGTAACATACCTTTTCTTAAGGTTCACCAATTGGTTTCTAATCCTTTTGCACTTCACAAACAGTTTCACAAATGGTTTAAATGTGTATTAAATGTAAACTATCCATTAATTTTAGCAGTGGCCTTCAGCTGATGCCATTGCTCTGCATCTGCAGATAATCTGATGCTAGTCACCAGCAGCATTTTTCTTATTGCACAATAGACTATCCATGGCCACCAGTCGTGCAGTGAGCATTTGTTTCTGTGCTCACTCCATCGAAGTTTCATTTCACTGTTAAAGGCATTCCACTCCATTTTAAAATGCTACTTTTAAGTAACCTGTCCTTTTGCTTTTTCACTGATTTTAATACCTCATTGATTGTTTTTGAAGATGGGTGCACAGAGGGTCCAGGTTGGACCCACTCAATTCCCTCTTGCTTTGCTCAGGCTCACTCCGGTCCCCTACACCCACTCCCACATCAATTACATTTATCTCTAGCCTCTCCCCTCCCACCCACCCACTTCATGGTCAGACCACCACTCACATTGAATTACTGATCTAAACTCTCAGGAATGTATCCATTATCCTATCTCCAAACCCAGGTAATTACAGCACTACTTCCTAGCCTATAACCTTTTAGATAGTCTGTACTGCCCCCTGTGACTGTTAAAATACTTTCTGCTTCCTTTCTTATACCACCTTCCTTTTTTATTATCCTGATCTTCTTTCACTAATACTTCCTCCATTATTAAACTATTACTACTTAGTGCTTCCCAGACTCAATTAAAAATGCTACATCTCAAAAGATTTTCTAAACATCCTCATGCTAACCCAACACATCTCAATACTTCTATCTTTCTCCTTAGCCATACACTATACATCCTAACACTACCCCCTAGTCCTTCCCCAAAGTAACCAAAAGATAACTATTAACTCTCCTACACTAAAGCAATCAACAAACTTTCAAACATCCCCTGGCATCTTCAACACCAACATAATACTAAAGTACCATTACCACCCAAAATGATTTTACATTTAGATACCACAGACATATATATGTAGTCACATCAGAACAATAGCAAACATGGCCAAAAAACTGCTTACAAATGGGGACATAACTCCCAAATTCTGGACCTAACACTCTTACTTCATCCAATTATCAAACATCACATACACTTAATATACCTCACAAAAACACTGACATTATTTCTCAACTTAAATGTTAGAAGTCTGGTTAATAAAGTTCATGAACTAGAGGTTATCCTATCACATTATTCCCCAGAAATAGCCAGCCTAGCAGAGAGCTGGCTTAAACCCCATTTCTCAGACAATGAAATTTACACCTTCAGGATATAATATACTTTGAGCAGACAGACATGACAAAAGAGGAGGTGGAGTAGCTCTACTTTTCAAAAACAGCCTAACTATGACACCTCTAAATCTACACATATCTACCCCTACTAATACTGACCTACTTCTTGCCAAACTACAAATTAATGCTAACAAGCCCTTAACTGTAGTAGCCATTTACATCCCACCAGGCAATAATATTTCCACCACTGAACACATCCTTCAGTGTATCTCTTAATAACATCACCCAAGAAACTGTTATCATGGGTGATCTTAATACTGACTGGTTTACCTGCAACTCTAACAACCCTAGCAACCACAACAACATTAATCTATATGGCTTCTCACAGATTATCCATTTCCATACCATAACAGACAAAAGAATCTAACAAGCACTCCGTTCTTGACTGGGCCCTAACAAACAAAGCCTCCCATTATCAAAATTCTGGCTGTTTGTCAGACAAATTAAGTGATCCCATACCTACCTACCTACTCAGGGAACACATTAACCCTACTAAGCACACTATACGTAGTTAAATCCATAATCAGAAACATTTTAAAACACAGGAACTAATACACGCACGAAAACACTGTAACTGGAGCCCTTACCCTTGTATGCAGCAGTTGAACATTATAAACTTTTCTCAATATGCTCAACAGTATGGCACCCCCTAGAGGAGTTTGTAGCCCTCCTTAACCAAAGGGACAAGGCCTGGATCTCCTGGCATACTAGCAAAACTCTACCCGATTGTTCCTGGGTTGTTTAAGTTATATAAAGTTAAATACTAAATCAAGCTAGACAAAAAGAACTATTATAATAACATGCAAGCTAAGTATTAAAATAACCCACAAAAAGTCTGGGCTACCATCAAAAACATACTCCGTCCCGGACAAACCTCAACCCCCCCCACCTTACCAAATAACTCTGAAACTACCACTGAACAGTTTAAGAACTACTTTACAGAAAGTATTGTTGCACTAACCAGAGATAATCCAAATAACCTACAAACAACTAACGATCTAAATAATAATAATACTTCCTTCTCATTTTAACCCATTCCCACCAAAAAGATAGCAAAACTCCTGAAAAAAAAAATTAAACCAGCTACAAATGCAGCTGATAACTTACCAGAAGAGTTGCTAAAAATTGCAGCTGGGGCTGTATCTTATCCCAAATGAATACTGATTAACCGCTCGATTTCTGAAAACGACATCCCTACCACCTGGAAAATTCTTATATTATCCCCTACATAAAGGTGGTAAACCAACTGATCTAATTATCGCCCCATAGCTATCCTATCCGCACTTGTATACATTTCGAACTTATGAGATATCTCGCATCAAATAACTTACTTGCCATCTTCCAGCATGGATTTGGACCGTCCCATAGTACAACCAGTGCTCTACTTGGCTTTACCAATACAGAATGAGGGAAACCTAGTTTAATCAATTTTCTTGGATATGTCTAAAGCCTTTGACAGTCTCCCAGAACAAACTTCTAACTGCTCTCTCAGACCTAAGGATTCATCCTTCATACGTCTCATGGTTCCATAGTTAACAGGTCGTCAGCCAGCAGTTAAGTGGCAATATGAAGTATCTACAGTTTTCCCTATTACCCTTGGGGGGTCCCACAGGGATCCATACTTGGCCCTCTTCTCTTCAGTATTTTCACTAATAACCTCAACTCAACCAACTCTTTTGCCACCATTATCCAGTATGCAGATAATTCAACATTAATATGTGCAGCCCCTACCATGCAACAGCTTCAGGACAAAACACAACAGGCCTTTACATAAACTGAAACATGGCTGGCTAACTCCCAAGATGTTCTGAACACCAAAAAAAAAACTTATGATCTTTCAACCTATCAGACCACTCGATCCCCCCACAGTTCCACATCACAGCTAATAAACAGAATAATTATACCTGAACCATCCACCAAACTACTAGGAGTCATTTTAGATGATAAGCTAAGATTTGACTTGCATTTACCACAAACAGTTTAAAAAGTCCACAAAAAATGGGCACCCTTTACAGAAACCAGAAAATTTTAACAGACTCAAGAGCTGCCATAGCAAGAACCCACCTACTAGCAACTCTGCTATACACTTCACCCATCCTTATCAACCTCAAAAAAAAAAACAAAAAACACAGATTTAGATAAATTGAATACACGCTGTAACAAAATAGTTAAATTTGCTACTGGGTCATTACACAGGTCACATGACTGACTAGCCCTCCAAAAACTCTCCTGGTTTGAACTACATCAGCTTTTTGCATACAGCCAATTAATCATGACTCGCAAATTATTCTATAACCCCGAAAAAAACTCCAGCTCTCCAAAGCGTACTACAACTTTTACTGTAACACTATAATCCTCAAATAAATCTTGTTTCTAAGACTAATAACACTGCAGGAGACTCCTAATCCTCTTACTATATCTCAAAAACCAGGAACTCCCTCTCCCATAATATTAGAACCACTGACAACATCCACCAGTTTAAAAAAAACTGCTCAAAAATTATCTGACGCTTGACTCTGCTCATGCAACACCCCTGGCTGATCTGTTATCGTAAGTACAAAATCCATTAATTATTCAGCCTGTCTCTTGGACAGTGATCTTTCTTGTATTATGATTTTTCTTTTTTTCTTTTTATTCTTAAATGTGACAAATCTAGAATTTTCTCTTTACAGATGTAAATTAATACTTCTGCATTCTATGTTAATAATATCACTAAGTTCCATATCTGTTGTGGTTTACAGTTAGACTTGCTATATCTACTGTAACTTATGTTGTATACATTTGTCATGCTGTATTTACTGTTACTAATATTGTATGTACTGCCATTTTTTGTGGGGCTTTTCTCCCCGGGTTTCTGCTGAAAATGGGCTTTGCCCAGTCAGACTTTCCCAGTTAACAAATGTAATATAAATAAATATATTCTCCACAGCAAAACTATTCCAGGTAGGGTCACTCCCGCTCTACCCAGGGCCTTGGCTTCATCTATGGCTTTTTGGAAATGGCTGGATTCTAGAAGTATTCTAGGTGGAGCAACTTGGTTCTCTGAACATTTGCAAAGCACTAAAAGCTTGATTTCTTCTCTAGGTCTGTATTAGGCTTTGCTAGGACCATTCTCCAGGGGATACTGGACCCCCTTCCACCTCCCAAATGTAGTAAGCTGGAGTACTTCACCCATATAGTTAAGGCTACTGCAACAGTGATCAATATAATGAACATAGTACAGTTGTGTAAGTAAACTTATCCTAACAGTAGATATTTGATCAGTGCTGCAGTAGCCACTCCCCCTTTTCTTTTGGTGTGTTTTTTTACACCAGAGCTTGAGCATATTTACGTTTTGCTGTTCCTACCTTTGCCCTTTCAGGGCTCATCCTCCCTATCTTTGTTGGCATGAAAGCTCTGAAGGGCTTGGTGCTCAGACTTCTGTAGTCAGCTTAGCTTGAACTAACTGAAGTTTTATAATGGAAGGTGCCCTGAAGCTTTGGAAGCTGGTTGTTGTATCCTATGTAAGATATAACCCATATAGCTGAGGATACTGCAGCAGTGATCATTCGAACATCTACTGTTATGGTAAATTTGCTTAGACAACTGTACTTTGATGAATTTTGGGTTTACTTCTGGTAGGCACAGCATCCTCTATGCAGTCATTGACATGGTTACACATTGCTTCAGTGAATAATTGTTCATAGGCTGCTGGGTTATCTGGGTTTGAAGGGGCTTGACATTTTGACAGGTTATCACGTAATAAAAGGTAGCTTGCTGTGGAGCAGTTTGTAACTGTTAAAGGATTTGTTGGTGTTACAGATTTGATACTCATTTCAAATGAGACTTCTTTATGGTCTGACCTTACCACAGAGGACACAAAATGGGGGAAGGGGAGTTGAGGGTACAATGTTCTCCCATATTTCTGAGTACCAGGTCAGATGTGTTTGTACTTCTAGTAGGCTTTTGCTCTAACTGGTCCAGGATGTTTTATGTTTGCAAAGTCCAGGAATCTCAAGGAGTTGAGGGTACAATGTTCTCCCATATTTCTGAGTACCAGGTCAGATGTGTTTGTACTTCTAGTAGGCTTTTGCTCTAACTGGTCCAGGATGTTTTATGTTTGCAAAGTCCAGGAATCTCTGCACCTGCAAATTTGGGATATGTAGAATTCCAGTTTCAGAGGGCTAACTTAAGTCCTTCACGAGTATGGCATTTGGATGAATGCGGAGCATCTTCAGTAATTCTAAATATGAGCTATGAATTTCATGGGCTGCAGAGGGTGACCTATAGCTTGCTAGGATATGATGTGGGACTTTGTCTTTGGTAATCTAGATGTGGAGGAACTCCAGGGTGCCCTCCATTTAACCACTGAAGGGATGTTTGTTGTAGATGAACACCTCCACCTTCAGTAAAAGTCTGTGCATTTGTTGATCTAAATGTGTGGAAGGCACTGAAGCTTTGCACTGCAAGGTACTGTGTGTCGTTAAACGAAATTAAATAATTATATAAACAGATACATATTCTGTTGTTTCTTGCATGTCATTAAACAACATAACAAAAGATCGTACCTTGCATTGTCACCATTATTCAGCTGACCATCTGCTGTGTAGTTGCTACCACACAGCCATCTTTGTGGGGAAGGTGCCATCCGTTAACCACACAGGACTGTGTGCCAGGCTGGACAGGATATCCTTGAGTGTGAACAGGCATGAGCTCTGTTCTCCATCTTTGGTGTTAAACTCTGCCTATACTCAGTATGTTTACTTTCATTATAGTAGCATTACATACTTTATCTGTTGTGGTCAAAGCACAATTACACTTCTATGTAAACAGAGAGGATTTTAGCCCTGAATTTGCTCCCTTGATAAATTTTAGCATTGCAGCATGGAAGCTGGAGTTTTGGTGAATGTTTAATGGATGATTTCCAACTCCTCTTCTTCCTCTTTAAGGGGGGATTTATTACCCCAAGAGAGTCCATTCTGGTAGAGGCCAAGAATTTATCTCTGAAAAAAAAAAAAAAAATTTCAGGCTTTGGCGCCATGTTGATAGCATGTGAGAAAAAGTGCACACAATTTGCCTGCATTATCTAGTCTGCATATCATCTGCAATATGCCAGTCAAATAGAGTTACAGGCTATGTTGAAAGCCTTATATCTGATGCTTGTCCATCCTTATCACTGTTGCAGTATTCATCACCTCTGGGATCTCCTGCCAAGGATAGCCCAATGTCTGGCTAGTATGCCAAAGCTTTATTACAGAGATGACTTGCATATGCTCCAAACTCAGAACTTCATTGCTGCCAGTCCAAATGCCATTATTATACATTGGTCTGAACACCCTTCACTTTGCTGGTTATACTGAACCTACATGTTTTATAGAAGTACCCTGTTGGGGTTCTTATTTTCTTTTTCTTAATATTGTTCAGTGGGTTACATGCCATCCAAGAAAGGGCAATGTCAGTGTGGGAGGCAGATTCCCCATAAAGACCACCACGATACATGTCTTGTTTTGCTTAGGTGTATTTCACAACCACACTATGTTCCATCTGTTAGGCTTTTGTACCCAAGACTTTGCATAGCTGCCTTTCTTCACTTTCCATCTACCTTGAGAACCAACGTGTTAATCTTTTGGCCCTAGCTACTATGGCAGAATCCGCTCAGCCCCGAGTTTACAGCCACCACTAAAAAAGAAGACCAAGAGTCTGCTGCTGTCCAGCCTCCACCTGATGTCTCTCTTGAGGTGAGGGAGAACCCAGAGGGTAATGTGGTGTTGGCATCAGTTTGTTCTGCCATGACCTTCTCGTAGGCTGGCATCGTATCTACTTCTTCCACATCCTTGGAGGCCTTTCAAGCATCTGCCATGGATCATTCTCTCCCCTACCCTGCCCCCAAATCTCACCCATCCCCACTATCTTTACTTTTACACATACCCAAACTCCTCCCCACCCCAATCCAATCACAATTAGCCTCAGCCAAACTCCATCCACCTGCTAAACCTCACAGTAACCAAACACTCTACAACCTCTTCTATAATGCTCTACTCATCAGCACTTTCATTACTCCATTAGCTCTACTAATCTCTCTCCTGTCTGATCGATCTCACACAGTTTCCCAACCCTTACCATACCTCACTTACAAACTCCACTGCTTCATGCCATCATCCTCAGTCTCCCTCGTACTCCTCCATCTCACATGAACTCTTCAGCTCCAGCACTACATATCTATTCAAACCTAAGCTCCTCCATTCCCCATCCCCCCACACTCGTCTCCTAAATGTCATACCAAAAAATCACTAGTTTCACTCAACCCATACTATCCATACCCACCACACTACTGCACTCTACTCCTCCACCAATTCTCTCTCTCACTTGCCAGCGACATCCACCCTAACCCCGGACCCACCTGTAACATTAATGTCTCCAATCCCTCCTCTCAACCCACAAAACCCAAGTCCATTTGCCTTACTACACTAATGCTCAAACCCTTAGAAACAAAATCCCTAACCTCCATGCCTCTCTCTCCCATAACCACCCTGACATAACTGCCATTTCTGAAACCTGGCTCAAATCCTACATAAAAGATTACGAAATCCTACTACCAGGTTACTAAATCATTTGCAATGACAGAGCCCACAAAAACGAGGCAGAGTAGCTGTAATCTACTTCTCCCGTACCATAACTCCCTACACCAATAAAATTCCAACCTTTGCCAATGCTGAAATTACAATAGGCTTATTAAAAATAAACCACAAATCCATATGTATCGCTGCCCTCTATTTCCCCCAGGTGATAACATCAAAATACTTGAGAACATCCTATCCTGGTTTTCCACCCACAAATAATGAAACCTATATCCTTGGTGATACCAACATCAACTTGGACCACTATTAACTCTGATGCCCCTTCCCACACTATCAATCTGTACAATTTCTCCCAACTAATTCATTCATCAACCAGACCAAATAAAGATGGCACCTCTGGAACCATCATTGACTGGATCCTAACAACTCCCCCAAATCTTATCACCAAAACTGGAATAATACCAGATCCTCTCAGCGATCACTTACCTGCCTTCGTTGACCAGCTCCCATCTCCTCTACAAAAACAATACCATGACATTCAAACCCACAACCTCTCCTCTTTTAATCCCCAAACTTTCTCAGAATGCCTAAAGTACATTGACTGGTCCCCTCAAAAAACCCTCCCACTAGATGATGCCGTATCCTGCTTTAACCACTCATTCTTGACCCTCCTCAACCAGAAAGCCCACCCAAGAACCAAACGCATCAAAACCAATCCCTGCCCATGGTTATCAAAAGAAACTAAACTAGCCATGCAACAAAGGGACAAAAATGGAAACTGCATCAAAAACCTAAATACCCAAACTCCCTCTTAGCTTTTTTGTGGAGTTTCGGAGATGCTTAAATTCTAAGAACTAAAAATGGCAAAGCTGACTACTCCAAACTCCAGTCCTTGCACTCAACAAACCCCCAGAAATTCTGGGACTCCATCTCATCAATTCTGCACTGTGGGAATAAAGAAAACCCATGTCCTAATCCCACCCTCTATGACATTGACACAGCCTCCCAGTTCAACTCATTCTTCATAGACTGCATAGCCAAACTATCCACCTCCTTCCCACCCCCTCCTCCAACCCCAGCCCCTCCCAGCACAACCTCCACCCCAATCACCTACCCCCCTCCACACCCTTCTACCTTACTCCCATTCCCACAAGCACTGTAAAAAGACTCCTCCTCAAACTCAAACCCTGTCGCAGTGCACCTGACAATCTTCCACCTACCTTCCCCAAACTAGCAACAGCATTGCCTATCCCATCTCTATTCTTATAAATAGATCCATACAAGAATCATACGGCTTTGGATGGGGGGGGTAAAGTACACCTCTTCCACTCTTGCAATGAGGGCTTTGAATTGCCAGTTTAGTCTGAAGTGTTTGGTCCTCCCTGTGAGTCTGGTCTTAAAGAAAATGGAAGACAAGGCTAAGTCTATGCAGACTGTTAAAGATTTTTGTGGATGGTAACTCTGGATCTCAAGAGGCTCATCTTCATGTTCCTATCAGACCCAGTTGCGATTGCCTGATTCTTTCTCAAGACAAAAACAAGCTTCTTCACCATCTACAGTATGTTCAATGGAAAGTGGGTTCAACAGAACTCCTTAGCAGATGTTTTGAGCAGACAGATGGTGGATCCCCCCATGGAAGGAAGTTCCTCATCATGTATTTTCGACAGTTGAGTGTGATGGGGGGGAGATAGACGCTGCTTCGTGCTTTTCCACTAAATTTCCAGTTGCCAATTTTTGCACAAAAGATGTTCATCCCACAGCCTGGAAGTGGATGCTCTTATATCATTCAGTTGAGTAATCTTCACGTCTATGCCTTTCCTCTCTGCCTCTCCTTCCCAAGGTGCTCTTGAAGGTCAGACAGAAACCTGTTTCTAAACAAACTATTTCTAAGTGGATTGGTCATGGGCTGGGTTTACCAGTAGATATTGTTTGTACATGGGCCCACAGGTTATGACTGCAGCAATGTGGATCTTCGAACATCTACATTTATGGTAGGTACAAAACTGTACTTTTCTTCCATCTGGCGCCATGCCTACATCACCTCCCTACACAAAGGTGGCAAGAATACTGACACCACCAACTTCAGGCGTATTGCCATCCTCTGCCCTCTTTCTAAAATTCTAGAGAAAACCATCCAAGTACAACTAATGACACACCTAACCCAAAACAATCTCCTCTCCCCTACCCAACACGGCTTCTGCCCTGGCCACTCCGCCATGACTGCCCTTCTTTCCTTTCTGGAAAACATCAACATTGAACAAGACTCTGACAAATTTGTGTCTAAGCTATTTCTAGATTTGTCAAAAGCCTTTGACACCAACTCCCACACGCTACTTCTATCTCAACTTTCAACCCTACAGCTCTCTCCCTCCACCATAGCTTGGTTTTCCAGCTACCTGCCCAACTGCCAACAAGCTATCCAATGAAAAACTTCAACCTCCCCCTTCTTCCCTACACCCACAGGTGTCCTTCAAGGTTCCGTTCTTGGCCCTGTACTCTCTAACCTATTTATTAACACCTTTCACCACTCCATCCCAGAATCATCTGTCATCCAGTATGCAGATGACTCTACTATCATATGCTCAGCCTTCTCACCTTCTGGGCTTATTGCAAAAACCCAGTTAGCCTTCTCCACAACTGAAACCGGAATGCAGTCCAACCACTTGGCTCTAAATGCAAATAAAATCAAACTATTGATCTTTTCCCCTACCAAAAACTCTATTATTGACAAAACATCATTCACCGTACAGAGCCAAAACAACACCCCCCCTTGAAATCGTTCCCACCACCAAACTTCTTGGCATCATCATTGACGATAAACTAAAATCTGATACCCACATCCACTCCGCAATCAAAAAAAAACATCAAAAGATGTGTCTCCTCTACAGACACAACTGCTTCCTCAGCCCCTCTATCTGTCAAACCCTAGCATCCACCTTCCTGCTTCCCTCCCTGATGTATGGTGCCCCTCTGTTCACAAATCTCCACCTCTGCTTATGATCCAAACTTGAATCCTGCTACCACAAGATCTGCAAATTTGCAACCAATTCAAAAAACTCATCCCACCACTGCCACTCCCTCCTCACCCTCAATTGGCTTGAGCTCCCCAACTACCTCAGTTGCCTACAACTCACCATTGCCCACAAGCTCATCTTTAAACCCACAAACTGCCCATCTCTCACTACACCCTTAAAAACCTATATACCCAACCACCAACTCAGATCCACACACCAAAATCTCCTTCAGGTCCCCAAACCAACATGACCTCCTGGCCACCTACTACTGTCCTGCTCCTTAGGCAGTGGAACTCTTCCCCCCACCCCCACAATCACAACCTTCCAAACCATACCAATTTCAAATCTCTGCTATTCTGTGATCCATCAGCCAAATGGGAATGCCCATGTCAAGCTCCAAGATAAACTCCTACCCAGTCTCTTACGATCATGCACTGAAATTGCTTATCTCAACCTAAAACAGTCTCACCCTACCAGGGACTGATTTTTCTCTCTGCTATCTAATGTACTATCCTTTCCGTAATCCAGTTTTCTTGTACTCCCTCCATGCAAAATGGTCCACCTAACCTGCAAAGGGCTAGTAGCTACTTGTTTAATGTTTACTTACAAAGAGCTTATTTGACAAAAATGTCTTTTTCTGCAAATGTTCAATTTACCCAACCTCCCAAAGAGCTAGTAACCTTCTGTTTAAATGTTAACTCGCTAAAAGCTTATTACATAATGTATTATATTTCTGTAAATGTTTTAATTCTGTACAAATCTTTGTTATTCTTTTGTAATATGTAACTTGCAATATTTGGAGCTTTTCTCCCCGGGCCTCCACTGAAAACAGGCTCTTTATGGCTCAGTGGACTTCCCAAGTTGTCAAGCTTAAGTAAATAAATCTTGAGAGGGAACCACAGCTGATTATTTCCGAGTGGCCTAGAGGGATTCCTCAGATCCTCGTTAGGGAAGAGGTGCTGGGTACCTTAATTGAATCCAGGTAGGGAGCCAATCCTCTACGTTTTGTCAGAGCAGACATCCCAGTGAAGGAAAGGCAGAAGACTAAGCATATGGTGTCAACCCCAAGGTATCCAGAAAAGGAATGGCAGGACTTCACTCAAGGCTTGTTCAATGCCTTGATGACATCAAAGCCTTCTGGCGGGTGGAGGGGTTCAGTTCCTGCACCTCCTTGATCATGTACCTCTAACAGGACTGGGGACTCAGAGTCTTCGGCCAAGCATTCTGACGCCGACTCCTTAGCCTGTTCCTCTCAGTTGCCTTCTCCTTTAGACTGTAGTTCTATAAGGTGCTGGATGCCTGCAAGTTCTTGTACAAGTGACCTCCTGGTCAGCTTGGTTTCTTTTTATACCAGTTATTGGGTTTGACTGTTTGTAAGCAAACAATCTCCTCCTGGATTTCCAAGGCCCTTTCTTTGTTGTTCTTTTCATGGTAAGCAGTTGTCTGCTTCCATGAGGGCTCATTCCATTATAGCAGTGGTTTTATTGGGGGCTTTCTTCAAGGATGTAGTTGGTGTCCAAGCCTTTGAAGTGGCTATTTGATCTTTAATTCACATTTTTACAAGACATTACAAATTGGATGTCATTAGGAGGGAAGGGGCAGATTTTGCCAAGGCCATCCTGTATG